>NC_079390.1:7553280-7570651 GCF_029220125.1 Pseudoliparis swirei
TTTTGCACTTTCCCTCAAGCGTATATATATAACCTATTAAACTAATATATATCCGATGAAGTCCATTCTTTGCCTCATCACATGACTATGCAGCGTGTGCGAAGCGCATCAACAGGTGATGTTATTACATTAAGTAACTGTATTTGACTTGATGATAGTATGTGAGTTATTGTTAAATTCATAGAAACACCACACCTATTTTTGCTGTTCTAACTGTAACTGTGTGCAATAACATCTAGTTAATTCATTCATGGCTTGTATTGATTAACGACCCTATCTGTTATAGTAAGCAGCACCATCTGTGAACTGTTCACAGGAAGATGATTACTTTGTCTCATCTGTGAGGGTGAAATTCTGTTGTTTCCAATGACTCAACCACTCTAAGTTTGAGGTAACATTCATTTTATTTTGTAACACTCATGATCTGTGAAACCTCCCTGGTTACACTTAACTGACACATCATATGCACTAACAGGAGGGAGACAGTGAAAGGCATCATGGTTTTCAGTCATAAATCAGTAAATTTGACCTCAGTGACATTTCCTAATAATCTAAATTATTGACCCGGTTCAAAAATATGAAGAAGTGTGAAATTGGTCGAGGTCACTATGTCCGTTTCTGAATCGAGTTCCTCAGGTGTTCTACCTGTGCAGCAAGCTACATGGCTACTGTGCCTCCGGGGGCATGTGCTGCTCCACACACTGCTCCTGTAGTCCCACACTGAAGATACGTCACTTCAAACAGAGATGAAGTGAAAACGAGAAAGAAAATCTAAATGAAAGCTGTTGTGAAAATCAAATAATCCGTTTCATTAACCGAGGGGTCAATGTTAGAATGAGAAGAAGAGACTCTTAACAGCACTCAGGTCATCCTCAGTGGCAGGTTGATTCAGGCGATATTTTGGATTCAGCACAAACACAGCTTTACCTGAAGCCATGAGCCTCTCTGAGCGGCACCTGCAACACAGAATAACTTTAAATACATTCAATCATATATTAGTTATTTGGTCGGCGGCTGCAGCGTTCTGGCCTGACGGTACCGGCAGCGCAACTGAGAGACCCCTGGGCCAGCCAGTGAGGCCTCCTCCTTGACTGAATCAGAATTTCTTTGAAAAAAGAAAATAAAATCATTTAAAATAATCTTCCGGTCGGCGTTTGAATGGGGTATATCAAGCTTCCTCACCCCTTCCTCACAGGTAATGAAGCCAAGTCAGTAGCCAACATGTCCGAACTGAGAGCCGGCTTCCATCACACTCTGGTGAGATCTAAAACATCAAGGAAACAGAATCATTGTCTTTGAAAGAAAAATCTTATTGTCGGAGATAAACTAGTTTAATCATAATCAGTGTGAATACATGTTCTCTTTGATTACCGTCAACAATGCTGCTTTGTACAGGAGGAACATTAAAAGGCTTTCAAAGCAAGATCAGGAAAGTTTGCAGTGCTGAGAAATTGGTGAATCTGGGATGTTGTAAATATCACCTTCTTTACACACGCACGGTTTCTACATGATGTGCTTCTGATAATGCAACGACAGACAGTGACTGACTCTGAACAGAAAGAAAGAGTTCTATATAAAGTAACGCAAGCAGTCACAACCACGTTTTTCAAAATTAAAGAACACTGTTTTAAGTCTCTGACCTTGAGAGTTGACATGACTCCAGTTGTCACCTGCAGCACAGCGTGCACCGTATCAAAGCAGTCGAACATGGCCTCCTTGTCCTCCTGGTGAAGAAGGCCAGCGTCAAAAATTAGAGAGGAAATATCCAGAAAGGAAAAGTCCTTCCAATGAAGTGAAAGCACACAAAGACACACTTTCATACCTGCAGGTCCTTGTTGTAGCAGCTGGGCAGGCCCTTCAGTGTCATCATGAAGCCAGCACACTGAAACACAGAAAGTCAAAAGTTTGACCAGAAAGCTTTGATTCTGCAGAAAGTCCCATGAAGGAAATTATCTTACAGACGAAAGCTTCTAGCTGATGGTGGACAGAGTGAAAAGTCTGCAGTCAATGCACCGCGACACGTTAATCCTTTTAGAATCAGTAAAAGATTTTTAAAAAGGATTTATTTCGGCATTGAAAACAGAAAGCAACCAAGTTTATGGGAAATGTGGTCTTCACTTGCACCAATTGCAGTGATCTCATACGTTTGTTGAAATTATACAAATATATCATCATGACATTTGACCCCCCCAAAAAAAGTTACATTTCATTCACTTTTTTTCTTTTTCGCCATCTGATCAAAACAGGCAGTAGATGTGAGCTCAACGTACACAACATAACTGTGGGTCCTTCGAGGTACATCAAAACAGAGGATTTAACATCTTTAGTCGGAGGTCTTACTTTGCCAAAGACGCGACCTGCTTTACTCCTGATCAGCTCCAGACTGTCAGCATTCTTCTTCTGGGGCATCAGACTGCTGCCTGTGCTACATACACAACAAGTACAGAAGGAAAGAAGGGAAATATGGAAAAGTGAATATGAGGTCAACGCAAGTTTCAACTGCATGATAAATGACTCAATGAAAAATACAGCGGAGCAGTAACACCGGCTCTAAGAGTTTAAATGAACATCATAAGGGCAAACTGAACGTAGAGGGGGTCAACTTCAGTGACAGCAATGATTTCATATTTAAATTTCACTTTGATACCAAACAGTACGTAACATGAGGTTTCTAACAGCAGTTGAACACAATGTAGTTCTATTAAAATGATCAGATGTACACACTCATCATCAAGTGCAGTAATCAATGTTTGACAAACATCACTCACCATTAAAATTTACCAAGTCCTTTATACATAATAGATATTAATTAATGGCTTTAATGCACACAAGGAGAAATAAATCACAACAATATCTTTTTTTCTTTACAACATAAGCAAACATTTACGACCACGTAATAAAAGACAAACTGACCTGTAGGCGTCGGAGAGCGAGACGAAGGAGAACTCTTTGGTGCTGTACAGCATCAGGTCCTCGGCCATCTTACTGAGATGGGTCAAACACAACGAAGCCCAGAACAAGAACTCCGCTAAAGAAACACACGAGCAAACAAGAGGTCACTGAGGAAAACAGAAAAGGGCCATTTCATTGTAATGGATGAGAGGCAGCTCATGTTGGCGTACCCACAAAGTCCCGCTGGCCCGTGGCATCCATGCTGTTAAGACTGATGATGCCATCAAACTCCAACGACAGGAGAAATGAAATTGCTTCAGGTTTTTCTTAAATACATTTCATTAACAAACGAGACACAAAAAGACAGCTGCCTCACAAGTGCACGTTTGACAGGAGGCAAATGATCTGGTCGTATTTTAGTAGCCGGACCTTTCCTCAGCAGCTCCCTGTCGATGTCGAATGGTGTTCCAGCGATGGCGCCACTGAAAACAACAAGAATCGCTCTCATTAACTGTCCCTCGTGTGGGTGAACATCAGCGTCAGATCATTCGTGTGTGTTCACAGCGTACCTGCCGAGAGGCAAAACATTAACTCTTTTCTTGATCTCCAGAAGTCGGTCAACATCTCTGCTTAGAGCAACAGCATGACTGAAGGTTGGTTCAGCGAGCCGGAAAACAAAGACACAAGACCGATATATGAACAATACATAATCTCATATATATATACACTACCGTTCAAAAGTTTGGGATCACAAAATGACTTTATTTTTCAAAAGCACTGTTTTTTCAATATATAACAATTAATCATACACTCTCATTGTTAATGTGGTAAATGACTATTCTAGGTGGAAACGTCTGGTTTCTAATGAAATATCTCCATAGGTGTATAGAGGCCCATTTCCATCAACTATCACTCAGTGTTCTAATGGTACATTGTGTTTGCTAATCGCCTTAGAAGACTAATGGATGATTAGAAAACCAGTATGTTAGCACAGCTGAAAACAGTTATGCTGGTGATATAAGCTGTACAACTGGCCTTCCTTTGAGCTTGAAGTTTGTAGAACAAATTAATACTTCAAATAATAATCATTATTTGTAACGTTGTCAATGTCTTGACTATAATCTATATTCACTCGATAAATAAAAGTGTGATTTTTCAGGGAATGATCCCAAACTTTTGAAGCACATGTATATATCATAACGTGGTTTGCTTGAATAAAAGTGTGCTCCATCTGTGTGTGTGTGTGTGTGTTGGAAACAGGATGTGTCTCTGAGGTTAAAAAGCACATTTTCCAGGTGTGTGTGTGTGTGTTAGCGTGTCCCAGTGTGTATCCGTCTTACGCTGCTGCCCGCTCCACCATGGTGGACATCAGCTGAAGGGCATTGTCGGTCAGGGTTGAGATGGCATCTCTCAGCCACAACCTCATGTCAGTCACGACCTGGTGAACACACACGTCTCACTTTATCAGGTAGCACAGCTGATGCGGCAGCAGCGCCAAATAGTTATCAGGTCACCACAGTTTTAATATTAGAAAGACAAACCTGGTCGTTTCTGCTCCTGCCAGTGTGCAGCTTCCCTGCAGGTGCACCTATCAGCTCCTGAATCCAGGATAAACAAGCAGTGAAAGACTACATTACAACATGGCTCGTCAGTCATCGCCCAACAGTGAAATATTACACTGCTAAATGTATAGATCAGAACTAAAAAGGATAAAAATACTAAAATGATCCTTGTTGATCAATCTTCCAAATACTCCATGTGATGTTGGCACTTAAAATATAAGATTGACATTTTTCCATTTGTATTCCTTTTCAACATATCACATGAAAAGAGCAAAAACAAGTAGTGAGTGACGGCAAACATTAACATCTGAACTAAGAAAAATCTATATTATTTTTCTATTAAAATAGATTCATCCAGTAGGTAGATGACTGAAAAACCCAAGATTATTTGATGTCTGCCTAATATTGAGTAAGGACTCAAACAAAAGACTATATACATAGTAGGTAACAAACAATCAACGGTCATGTTATTATATGAAATCCAATTTTACTCATTTAATGAAAACCAAAGAAGCTCTACTTCACCTTTAGCCTGCGCTCATTGGCAGTATGAATGTCCTCATCTTCAGGTTTGATCTCAAAAGCTCCTTTAGACCACTCTGCAGAAATCTGGAGGATAACAAAGGACTGTATCACCAAGTAGGCTAAATCAATACACACAAACACAGCACTTTTAAATAGTAATAGCACACGTATGGACCCCCTGAATCATAGGCAGCATGTGGTACTTATGGACAGCAAATCATCAGCATTGTGTTATTTTTTTCTGTATTGTATTGGTTGCATAATGCCACATGCATTGCCAACGCAAAGCATCAGGCTTGAGAGCACCCTGAACCCTGACCCGACTGAGTGAAAGAATTACTGAAGCCGTTTGGCAGCTGACCATCACATGACGAGAGTATTGTTCAGCACCAACTCAGCATAATACAGAGAGGAATTCAACCCAATTGCACATTTTCAGCTGTCATCGGTCGGCCTACATCTACACTGGCACACAGACAATGGCACGCATACCCACAATGCAGCAGGAGTCCATTTCTTTGCATGCAAGTGTGAGAGAACTGTGATCAGAAAGTTCATAATCGTACAGCCTCGTCATCTGCAACCAACAGCGTCAGCTTGAAATAAATGGAAGATGGGGAACTTCCTTGAAGGCATCTGTATACAAGCTGGAGCTTATGAGTGAAGGTAAGCTTAAGACTCATTCACACAAGGGAGAGCTATTGTCATTTGATGTTTCTGTTAGCTTGAGGTTGGTTCCTAACTTCACTGAAAGGGACCCTGACATTTTCTTTATATTGTTCGAACGTTTAGCAGATGCTCGGAATTGGTCAGATGCTGAGCGTACCCTCTTGCTGCAGTGTGTGCTTACTGGCAAGGCCCAGGAGGCTTTTTCAGCCATGAGTGTTAATGACAGTGGTAGCTACCTGTTGGTCAAAACTATTGTACTCAGGAATTATGGGCTGTTTCACAGGTCGATACCAAGGAGGACCTTGAGGAGTTGATCTTGCTTGAACAGTTCAAGAATTTTCTGCCTTTTTTTTTTTATGGTTTATTTAATAAGGGACAGTGCACATTGATAAAAACTTTGCAGTAAATGTGCCAGAGTTAGCCAAGAGGCTATTTTTCATCTGTAGTCCCAATGTTGCTGATGTTAAGAACAAACCTAAAAACATAAGATTACAAATACAATCTACAGATAAAGCAAATAAAATAAGGGAGAACAATGTTAAAATGGACAGAATAAAAACATAATGTCAGAGATACAACGTAAAAGCTTACAGACTAAATGTGACATATAACTGCAAAGAGGTGAACGACAAGAGAAGACACGCAGGTGGAGTAAACGGCCGACCAGCAAGTCAAGACATACAGAGACCGGACAACAGACAAACAACTGACAGAAAAAATGAAAGTCCAACCTGGGCAGATGGATTACAGTCTAGTGCTGACAGAGCTGGGTAGTAATGTACCATTTCTTTGTTTCCGCTTTAAAAGAGTTGAATGATTGTAGCTCTCTGATAGATACTGGAATGTAGTTCCAGTCAACTGCTGCTTGTACTGAGAAAGCAGCAGTTGATTACCTACATTCAGGAAACACCTTATATATATATATATTAGGGCTGTCAGCGTTAACGCGTTAATCTATGCGATTAATTTGGCCGTGATTAACGCACTAAAATATTTTAACGCAACTTTGTTTACTTCCGGTGTGCGTTGAAGTTGTTGCACTCCTGAGTGTCAAACCGCGGCAGTCCGCCTCCTTCCTCCCGTCTGCTCCTCGATATTCACAGAAACATCGGGTGACGTGTCGGTGACGTGGGGCGGAAGCAGGGTTGCCAGGTCTGTGTGACAAAACCAGCCCAATGGCCAATCAAAACCAGCCCAAACCAGCCCAATGGCCAATAAAACAAGCCCAAAAAACAAGCCCAATATCAGAACTCAAAATATGCCTGTGCCAAACCATATACACTGCTTTTAAAGTCCAACAACATTGCTATCATTTCCAAATGTATTGTAATATCTACAAAGTAACACCAAATGGTTAGTATGCCAGCATTAAAAGCAGTTTTCCCTAAACAGTTATTTCACCTACGTCCTAAAATGGCTTTATGTAATTAGATACAGTATATTATCATAAATAAAATATAGCTCTGTGAAGGTGTAGACCAATTCACTGACGGACAAACTAACCTGTTGCTTTGTCTTGAGGCTTTCTTCCCTTTCTCTCTTCCTCCCTGCCTGGACAACATGAATGTACTGTTTTTACTTCATATGCATTTACTGTAGTTAATGCAATACCTTATTTCAACTGAAACACCTTATGTTGCTTCACTATATTTTTATCATATACTTATAGTTCGAATGTGTTTCGAGATCACTGTGGTGCGAATCTCGGTGCTTTGGTATCATCCCCAGCCACACGTTCTATCCATTCTTTAATTCCGTTTCACTTTCCCATTCTCCAGTGTAGCTAGCTACACTAACTACCAGACCAGAGTTGTGTCCCATGTCCATGTGACGTGCTGATCTGGAGTCAGTTTGGTAGGATTTGGGTAGAAATAAATTATTTCATTTAAAATATGGATTTTTATTTAAAGATATTCATGTAATTTGCATGCAAAATAGGTCTACCCGAACCAGCGGACAAGAAATTCAACCCGCGGCAACACTTCAAAAGTAGCCCAATTCCACGGGAAAACCGCGGACCTGGCAACACTCGGAAGGTGCAGGTGACTTTTCTTCTCTTTTTTTTGCCCCGATGCGCGCGCAGACACGCCGGTATGGAGCTCTGCGGCGCGCGGGACAGAGCCGAGAAATGTTAATGCGACACTAGAGAAAGAGTGACATGCTGCTATAGAGACGATCAATAACAGACGTTTAGTTTAATAAAAGAACAAAGACGTCTTGAAGAAAATAACCTTACATTACTTCTGCTGTAATCTGTTGCTATAGAGAAAATTACAGGGGGGCGGGGTCTCACCCTGATATAATGGTGGGGGAAACACTGATGTGTCACAATTGGGGCTGCAACGAATCGATAAAAATCGATTATTAAAATAGTTGGCAACGCACCTCAGTTACTGTAACTGAAGGTGACTGTGATATCCATTCAAAAGCCCGAGAAGCTGAATTTACTTTTTGATCTTTTGGGGTCATATACAGTTTGCAATAGTCAAGAATGAATGTATGCTTAATCATGACTTCTTTTCTTCTTTTTTAGGAAAAACGCAAATGCTGCTATGCTCAGTAACTATGAGGTGATGTGTTGCGTCTCATTGTTTAACATTAAATATTGTTGTTGCGTCCAATCAAGAGATTCAAATAATTAAGTGTTGCTTCAGTTTTGTCTGTCTGTGTTTCTCAGGTGTTCAAACTCCTGACAGACCTGAAGGAACAGAGGAAGGACAGCGGGAAGAACAAAACAGTGCCGGCCAGCAGAACCTCAACACCATCATGTATGAGGTAACGCACATCCTCTTTCTCTCTCCACTGACTCGTTTTAAACGTGTTCACAGTGTAACCACAGCTTCTCTGCATTTCCACACAGACACTGAAGTACCTGTCAAAGACTCCCAGCAGCAGGCAGACTCCAGAGATCGTCAGAGAGTTCCTGACCCATGATGCCTCACAAACTCACAAAGTCAGTGAGATCAGTGGCAGAAATGTTCTCGTTCGTGTGTTTTATTTGGAATTTAAACATGACCTAATATATTTTGATTATTTAGAAGATAAGCAAATACAACAGTATGTGCTACATCAAATATTCACTGATGTTTTCCCCCCATCAGGGCAGAAAAACTGCAGCTATTGAACCACCGGCCACAGACAGCAGTGGAAATTCAGCTTGTGAGTGTTTTATCACCAATTACTATTATTACACATTACCATACCTCTCTTTTGCTCTTTTTCCCTCCTGATGTACTTTTCTACAATTCTTTCACACAGTTACTGTGGTACGAATGAGCCAGTGTGTAATGTGCTAAGAGTTGCTTCAGTCATTATTGTGATGTTCGACTTTACAAAACTAACAATAACCTAATAATAATAATAATAATAATAATAATGACGTATCTGATTGATTGATTGATTGATTTATTTGTCCTTCAGAGTACAGGTACAAAAGCATCGAAATTGCAAGAAAGGGTGGATGGATTGGGCAAGACACTTCACCCAAAGAAGGCTCGTAGAAAACACCAACCCCGACTATGTGAGAGAGGGTACAGTGATGAGCAGGAAAAACACCTTAGCACATAAGCACATTTTAGACAGCGACTGCAATTTAGTAGGAAGGGGGAGGGAGGTAATCCAACAACTGGGGTGATCTAAGCCCATCCATTGGGGGCAGAAGGTAACCAGCACCGACAAGCAGCCACGGTCCAGCAGCCTTCAATGGGCGCCAGCCACAGCCCCGCCCTCGTCACACTGGGGTAAGAAGGCGCGTGATTGGGGAGGGTGAATGCAAACTGTATATTGAAAGTTTATGTGCGTGGTCTGGTATGTCGTCTCCCCAGGCCACAACAGTATAGAGTCTAGTCCGCAAGATGGTCGCTGCTATGAGATAGCCTTGAAAGGTCCTGGGAGAAAAGTCAACTACAGGTGTCTGTGGATAGGAATGAGAGAGGTTCACTTCAATATCTTCTTCAGAGTTATGTTCCAGAATGTCTTGGCCAAGGCCCGCTCTGTGGTTGAGGGAATGTAAACAGATAAGATTGATTGTTTGGTCTTCCAGCAGTTACATCCAATGGCGCACCTACTATTCCACCACTTTCTCCCATTTTCAAATCGATCCACCGGGCAGCCTTAGGGGGGCTTTAACGCCGTCACCGCTTCCTTAATTTTCCGATAAACCAGGGCACCACGCAAATCCAAACAGCAGAAATCCTGTAATCATAGTTCAAGAGGTAGATGTCGCCCACGCTCCCTCCACGGAAAGGGCTATGGCACATCGACATCACGCCCATCGCGGTAACCAGCTGCAACGCCCCGGCAGGATCGGGCAGGTTCTCCGGAACCCAAGCTTCGCCGAGAAGACGAAAGTCAACCATGCGTTTGAGAGACCAGTTGGATCAGATGATCAGTTGATCGGTCCATGGTTTTTAGTTCAAGAGCTGGCGAGGAGAGAGTCTCTCAAGTATAAAACAAGACAAGATACATGATTTATAGGAGCCAAGCAGGGGAAGGGAAGGTCATGGGAGGAGAGGAGAGAGAAAATGTGACCGTCAAGAGAGCTCAGCTGGAGAGCCCAGTGAGAGCAGTGTCCTTCAATCAGAGGATCGGCTGCTCGATCCTCGGCCGCTCCACTCAGCCCATGCCGATGTGTACTTGGGCAAGACACTTCACCCAAAATTACTCCCCGTAGCTGTGCAGAAGGTGTGTGAATGTGTATGAATGTTCGCTACTCCTGATGTGCAGTTGTTACCTTAGCCCCTCCCACCAGTGTTTGAATGGGTGAATGATGACGAGTTGTGTAAAAGAGCTTTGTTGTTGGAAGACTAGAAAGCACTTTTACAAGTTCATGTCCATTTACCATTTATCATTAGTGAGCCTCAGTAGTTTGCTCTGGTGGCGATGTTCCTTTTACGATCAACCTTGAGTCAGTCCCACCTATAAGCCGCCTGCTGGAAATACTTATTCGTACATCAGATGATTATTAATCTGCTGGTAAAAAATAGTCCCCAACAATTGGTCTATTTTGTTGTCTTTGAGTATCATTTTCTGAAACAACGATACTCAGCGCTTAATATGTTACTTGAAACTGTAACTCCATTTCTTCTGTCCCAAGTAGTAGGATGTGAAGAGCCTTGGGCTGAACGCTGCAGACAGGAGGTATTGAAAAGTGACTTCCCAAAATTGTAGTTTTGTGGAATTTGTTATTAAACATAGAATGCCAGCCTTGTCATTAAATAACAATAATTTAATAATAGATTACAACTCATAGGACATGCTTTATTTTTGACCATCTATATGTGTCTAATTTCTGCATGACTCCATTGATCCCCATTATAGAAGGGATAGAAGATCTCGCCAGATCGCTTCATCAGAGTAGAACATTTAACATGGATGAATCTGCATCACAGTGCCTTGAGCTGAGCACCTATACCAACCGCACAGGACGTCACTGGGGGGTGTCCTGTGACTGTAATATACTGTTAATCTATCACTGCTGACTACTTTGTCATGTTTTGTTCATATAAGAGCTATTAGATCATTTATGTTGAACTAATGAACACAAAGAGGCATCTGAGGGCAGGATAAGTAATGAGAGGAATAATTATCTTGGCTTTTTGTGTGTTTGCATGTGTGCGTGAGAAAGAAAATGTTTGACCCGCTCTGACTTTCAATGTTCAACTGCAGAGCACAAACACATTAGTTCCACGCCAGTAAGATTGCTGACTGAGAATAAAAACACTGTCTAATGGAGGGAAATGAGAAGAATTAATACTAATCCATTGGAATTGAACTGGTCTACGGGTTGTTTTGTCCGTCTGAACCGAGTCGGCTTTCTGCAGCTCAGTGGTGTTAAGCTTCAGAGCCAGTACTCCTGTGACGACACATGCAGAGGTAAGACGATATGGAAAGACCACCAAGTATAAGAGACACACCTCAACATTTGTAAGAACACACTTGACAAATCAATAAAGTTTGTGATCGGGTCAAAGCTGCCTGTAAGTGAAAACCTGACATTGAGGAACAGTTAAGCAGCGAAAAGGAGGGTGGAGACCAAAACAGAGCTAACTAGAATGGGCACTGCAGAGTGCATACTCTTTCGCATATCGCCACAAGATTGGGCATTGAATTATGAACAGTTTGGCATTAGTTGTATGCCAATTGGGGTATAAAATTGACCGTGCTATGGTATAAAGAAGATTTTGACCTTTTCATGACCTTTGACCTTTGACCCGATCGATCCCAAAGCTCCAATCAAATGGTCCCCGGATAATAACCAATCATCCCAACCAAATTTCATGCGTGATTCTGTTTACAACTTTTTGTTACGCCGAATAACACGCATACAAATAAATAAATAAATACACTACGGGCGATTAAAAACATTACCTTCCACATTTTCAATGCAAAGGTAAAAATAGAGAGTGAGTAATAGACATCAGGTGGACAGATATACAACTCCACATTAAATATAACGGTTGCTTCATGTGTGCTGGATGTAAAAAGGCAACTCAATGTTCACCCCATCAATTAAATTACGTGAAAACATATCAGTGTTCACAGATGTTTTCTGCCGTGCAAGGGACAACATTTTTCTCCTTCCACTGGATCCATGAAGCCAAAGTTTCGCCTTTCTCTAGATTTCCGTGTCCCACATGCCCACTTCTTTTCAAACACCTCTATTGTCTCAAGCCCAAACAGATTACACAGATTACCTTTTAGCAGTGGCGGTCAGGCCTGAGCCTGGGCCTTCAGTGAGGTCCTGTACACAGTCCCACCTGAATTAATCCACCTCTTATTACTATCATTATGATGCCAGCTGGCTCTAATAGACCAGGGCTGCTCAATACGCCGATCACGGCAAGCAGAGTATTGGTAGATCGCATGACATTAAAAAATTGGCCTTCGCCATTTTCTCTATAGCACGCTCTCTTTGTTCATTTATTAAACTAAACAGCCGCCTGATGTTGATCGCACCACAACAACAGCATGTCATTTCTTCTCGGTCATCGCCCTCATACGCTGCAGAATGCGCCACATCGGGACTGCAGAGAAAAGAAGAAAAAAAGTCACTTGCACTCCGTTGTTCACTAAACAGGGCATTGTCAAAGCACCCAAAGCAGATTTCAAGTATATGCTCGACCAAATTCCGACATCTTCTCCTCCTTCCGCCATTGTAAAGGTTGAAAAACAGCTTTGTAGTCCCATGACTAATTCCTTTATCAAATCTCAGTTTTCTAGTTCTGAGGTTTTGCATCTACCTGCCCATAGGGACCCGCCTCTCAATATTGGTAATCCAATCAAAAGACCTGCAGCACCGCCTGCAGCTGGCTCCTGTGTTGCCGGCTCCGGGCCTTCGAGAAGCGCCCAGAGGAGCTCAATCCTTAAAGCTGTGATTGGTTGACACAACATCGTCATTCCCATTCACTTGAAGCTACCAGCGCCTTCAATGTTGGATTCTGGAAGGCCTAAGGGCAGACAAATGTTAGCCCCCTGGCAACACACGATACCTAGCTGGAATATGATTGACAAAGATCTGAACATGTAAGATTCAGCCCTCCAAATCTCAACCTCGATCGCTATTGGCAGCAGCGCAACCAAGAGGAACGCTATGAAATTGGTGAGAAAAAACTCTACCTGGGAAATAATTGGACACATATTTGTGGGGAAAATATATTTAGAAAAAAATATATATTCTGATGATGTTTAGGCCAGCAGAGAAGGCTTTTGCTGGCTCCTGGACGTGCCCGCCACTGCCTTTTAGAAGCTTCTCAAAACACGCTCAATTAAAATAGTCCTTCTGGATCTCACACCTCAATATCTTATTTATAGTTTTTCACCAATTTTTTGCTGAGAACAACTAAAGGCGCAATCTATGTAATGTTCATTCCCAGTACAACTTATTCACAACCGAAAGCTGTGAACCGGGGATGGCCATATCGTGGTTTGATGGAGGTTAAAGGTGCCAATGTGGTCAGAATAACTTCCTTATATGTGCATCCCAGACTGACCTGCTCTTTCAGGAGCACGGAGAACATGTAAATAGATCAGCCAGTCAGTAAAGCCCATAAAATGTGACGTTGTTGCTGCCAAGTTTGAATCCTTCAGACCCGATCCACTGGCTGCCTGAAGCCCAGTTTCCCAGCTGTGGTGGGGTTACGCCAATCACCAATCAACATCGCCAACACCAACAAGTGTGCACGTGAACAGCGCCTGCCACCCTTCAACTTCATCGCCACACGGACACAATCAACGTTACAGTGGAAAACAAAGGACACTCTGGTGAGGGAAAATGTGTTATTCTCGCAGACCTCCAGATGTTGAACACTTCTGTTTTTGTGATATTCTCTTAACTTTGACATTTGCATACTTTCTTCCTGTAGCTCACTTTTTGTTTGCCGCAGTCGGTCCGCCTCTGACAGGGGGAGCTCTGCCTGGTCACTAGAGACGCCCACTCACTTCCACTGGGGAGGTAATGAGACCGGGAGACCGATCCTGAGCACACCTGACGGAGAGAGGTTCCCATGGAGGTACCGCCTCTAATGCCCCATCGGAATGCCACAAATGTCATTGGCAACCACCCACTTGAATGAACATTATAATCAGAGGGGAGTTCATGCCATACCACAAGTTGTGTCTGACAGAGGGAGCTGTATTAAAGTCTCAGGATTCATCCTCTTCTACTTACAGTAGACCTTTAATAGAACATAATCATAATACTTCAACTCCTTCGCTGTGTTTTGCTCTAGCTTCATATCGTCCACATCAAGGGAGCCAGACGGCTCTCAATGGCCGAGGCAGAACATGACATGGCGGTATAGCTCTGCTTGCCTTCCTGTTTGAGTGTAATGTATTCACATTTCTTCTTCTTGATGACTGGTGCGTGCTTTTCGAATACAAATTTGAAAAAGACCATTGGAGGTTTGTGGGGTCACAATGTTGATGGAAGTCATCCTCACAGGAATCATCAGATGATTATCCTCCTTGGACCCAATAATATCCGCTTAATGAAAAGTACCAACGGTAAGAGTTTGGTCACTAGGAACATAAGTTTCTTTTATAGTAAAAGGGCCCCGAGCCTTTTATTGACATCCATTCTTCTGTTGGAACATGTAAGTTAATCCTTTCTCCAAACACTTGGTCCACCTGTCTTTCTGTGTCCAGCAGCATCACCGTGATCCTCTTTAACTTTCAAACTCAGTGGACATTATCCTGGCAGCTTTTAAGGACCTGCACAGTTACTTCTCGCTATGTGGGCTCCAGAATGACAACTCCAGGATGTGAACAGGCAGTTGCCTGGACGGTGTTTCACACAGGCCTCTGTCCATCAAAGCAGCCTACAGGTGAGCAACTATAAAGAGACACACTGGGGACAAACTAGTGCTCCCGGTTGATTTCCTCAATAAATCTGTAAACCTTCAAACTGACTTCTTTGATATATAAAAATACAGATCCAGGTACACATTTTTTATGTCCTTGGAAATATTCATGTGAAAATGACTTCTGCATGATCAATGCTTTATGTTACGCTGGTGCAAGTTGCCTAGTTTTGAAGGTATGGGCTGGTAATGATATTTGTCTTCTTCAAATATAATGGGGACCATATGGCACCTGGCTGGTATTCAATTCAATTCAATTGAAGTTTATTTGTATAGCCCACCTTCACAAATTACAAATTTATCTCGGAGTGCTTTACAATCTGTACACATAGACATCCCTGCCCCAAAACCCTCACATCGGACCAGGAGAAAACTTCCCAAATAACCCCTTCAGGTGAAAAACGTGGAAGAAACCTTCAGGAGAGCAACAGAGGAGTGATCCCTCTCCAGGATGGACAGCATGCAATAGGATGTCATGTGTACAGAAGGACAGATTTAGGAGTTAAAATAACATTCAATGAATATGACAGTGTATGAACAATAGTTCATCTAAGAGGCATATTCCACGAATTTTATTGGAGACCTCCCACGATCCATCAGCAGATGGCGGTGGGAGTTGAGGGCGTGAGTCTCAACAGTGTAAGGAAAATACATTTTAAAAACTCACCAGCAATGCCTTTTTTTCAGAAATCATCTTTTGTTGTTGTTTGGGTTGAATTGCCTTTTAAAATAGGATATTCCTTTATTACTTTTTAATTTAATAAAAGTTCAACTTCAAATGCTGAAAGTCTTCAGGATCTGTGCGCTCGGAAAAGTGACATTTGAGTCACTAAAAAAACACACCAATGTCCCTTTCTTATCGCGAGTATAAAACTGCATTAAGTATTTAACTTCTAACTCAAACATGTTGAATCAAGTTTCTCTCTCCTCCAGCTGGATGTGTAGTTCAGCAGTGTGTTTCGATTCTGGACGGGAGAACCATGACTGACATCTTTCTTGAGGCCCACGTGAGCCTCTGGATGAGCAGATGGTCTGCAATGTCCAAGGCGCAGCGCCGCCTTGCCGGGCGTGACCCACCTCTGGCTCGGCGTTTCTCTCCTACTGTGCTCAGGGACTCGTGTCTGATTCACTGATCTGGTGCACATGGAAACGCATGATTGTGCAAATGAAAACACTACTGTATGTATAAAGCGCAACTTTTTGTGTAGATAGTTCATTCAAAGAATCTTGGTGTCACCTGCGTGTGCACATGAAACCAAGCTTCATTGTGCAACGTGAACTGTGCCCCTCTGGGTAGCGCTCAGTCTCTGTTTAGTTCTTACCGTAGCTAGACCTTTAATTTTCTCTTATTTTTGTTGCAATTAGAAGTCAATATTTTAAATGTGCACACCTCGATTCAAATATTTTCACTAAAATGTGTTTTTTCTGTTAGAAGAAGTGATGAATAAAAGAGCAGAATTAGAGCTTACATTAAGTAGGAATTACACGCTTCTGGGACATTTCCCATTTAACGCTATTTCTTCTCAATCTTGACATGAGAAGTTCTCTTTAACATCACTGATCAGATGAATATGCTTCATTCTCAAACTGTACAACTTGTTTGAAAAAAAAAACAAATAAGTTTGACATGTACATAGATAATCGTAATCCTAAACCACGTAATAACCCCTGTTTATGATTTATGAAGTGCCCACGTAATGCTTGTGTAAACAAACACTTATTAAACATTGTACGCAGACAGCCAGATTAACTAAAAGAATAATTAATTGACAGTACAAACCAGCAATTTATATAAACCCTTATGTTACTTTCTCGGAATGTTTTGGATTGAGGTTTCGATGGATACCAATCGTCATTAGAGTGACATAATCACAGTGTTTCTGTTTCTGAAGTATTTCTGCAGGTTTCTGTACAAACATTTTGAAATGTTTCGCACTTTTCCCTCAGACGTATATATAACCTATTAAACTAAATATATGTCCTAGAAGTCCATTTCTTTGCCTCATCACATGACTATGCAGCGTGTGCAGCGCATCAACAGGTGAGTGTTATTACATTAAGTAACTGTATTTGACTGATCGTATGTAGGTTATTATTAAATCGCCCTAAACAATTACACCTATTTTGCTGTTCCAACTGTAACTGTGTGCACAACACATCTAGTTAATTCATTCATGGCTTGTATTAGTTAACACAGCTATCTGTGCCATTAAGCAGCACCATCTGTGGGCTGTTAACAGGAAGATGAATTACTTTCAGTCTGTGAGGTGAAATTGTTGTTTCAATGACTCAACCACTCTAAGTTTGAGTAACATTTATTTATTTGTAACACTCATGATTCAGAAACCCCTGGTTACATAGCAA
>NC_079390.1:7571651-7801651 GCF_029220125.1 Pseudoliparis swirei
ATGTTATGGGGTAAAGTGAGACAGTTTACCCCAAGTTAAGTTTAGTCTTAAACATATTTGAGTGTAATATTACATTAATTATGTTGTATTTGCAATATCATAAACATTGTAGAAAAGCCATCATGCCAAGAAACTACACCAGGAAGACAACATGGGGCTAAACACACCTTGCAGAGATGGAGAGTGCAGCCGCTGAGGTCATGCAAGGACATGCACTACTGTTCAAAAGTTTGGGGTCACTTAGAAATGTCTTTATTTTTCAAAGAAAAGCACTGTTTTTTCAATAAAGATAACATTACATTAATCAAAATTACACACTATACATTGTTAATGTGGTAAATGACTCTTCTAGGTGGAAACGTCTGGTTTCTAATGAAATATCTCCATAGGTGTATAGAGGCCCATTCCCATCAACTATCACTCCAGTGTTCTAATGGTACATTGTGTTTGCTAATCGCCTTAGAAGACTAATGTCTGATTAGAAAACCCTTGTGCAATTATGTTAGCACAGCTGAAAACAGTTATGCTGGTGATATAAGCTATACAACTGGCCTTCCTTTGAGCTTGAAGTTTGAAGAACGAAATTAATACTTCAAATATTAATCATTATTTCTAACCTTGTCAATGTCTTGACTATATTTTCTATTCAATTTTCAATTCATTTGATAAATAAAAGTGAGTTTTCATGGAACACACAATTGTCTGGATGACCCCAAGCTTTTGAACGGGAGTGTAAGTCCTTAAGAAAAGATGGAAGGGATAGAAATATTGACAAGACAACTCTCAAAAGATTTATCAAGAAAAATAGAAAGGGGAAGTAAAATCAGTATCCTTGGGTGCAGTAGCTGAGGCAAAGAGAATATTTACATTTGAGATGGAGGAGGAGCAAACACTTGAAACAACTAGCTGACCAGTTCCATGGCCTTGCTCCAGTTAATTGCCGTGAACTGGCATATGAGTTCTAATCTAACTGGTTCTATCTGTCATTTGATTGTTAATTAAAACATTTTGCATTATATTTTGTTTTATAGGATTTTGTTCGGAGTTACTTTCAAGTGTTTAAATAAATGTGCTTAATTGATCTTAATCTCCATGATTCTATGACTAGTCCGATATTAGTTTTGGAATGTGTGGTTGTCAATCTAGCTGTCAGGATTGTAACTATTACAACATGTGTTATGGTAGTTTTAAAATGGAAACAGTAAGTGGATCACTTTACCCCCTTGACTTCTCAGGTCTGTCTCACTTTACCCCAGCTTAGGGGTAAAGTGAGACACAAGACCACTTTTTTTGAAACAATCATATTTTCACTGCCCTTTGTCCAAAAGACATTCTGATAACGTACATTGCTAGGTAACATCCTGAATTAATGGTTTTACTGATATATCATTTAAGCTCGCCTAGAGGGGATCAAATGTAAAAAGTGTATCACATTACCCCGCTCTCCCCTACCAACCTAACTTTTTTTAGCAATTAAAGATATCCCTTATTCTGTCATTTCTTGTTTTCAATGTGTTGTATTTTTGTTTGTTCAACAATATTGTTGAGTGTTTGTGAATTTTATTTTAATGAGCCATTTTTATTGAGCGTTATTTTAAAAATTCAGTTTCCTGCGGAAATTGCTGACCATCTGTTGCACTTCCTGCTCCTGAGTCCGTCTCCCCCTCACAATGGTTTTGTATTGCTGAGGGTGAGTCGAGTGGAAAATTATGTCGCACTGTTTTGGCTCTGTTCTTTAATGAAAAGTAACCATTTATGTTACACACGGTAACGGTCGCTGATACGATCACGGTGTCCAGCTGTTGTGTGATTTGAACGGTGAAAGTAAACGTTTTGTGACTCATTGAGCCACTTTGGCGCCGTTTGTTTGGCCACATCCGGTCGCCCCGGCGTATGTTTTCCTTGTATAAATGTTCTTTTGTTTGTATAGGAAGTGCAAAGACGGACTTGTCCATTGGGGTCGGCTTGGTTTTTCCCTTTTTTATTTCATTTTTTTAAAAAAATTTTGCTTTTTTTTGTATTTGGGTTTTTTGGGGGTTCCAAATGAAAAATGGTTTTGTTTTTCCCGGGGGGAATTAAAAAGACGGCCAAAGGGAATGTGGGGTTTAAATTTTTTCTGCGGGTTTTAAATTTTAAAATGTTGGGAAAAATAAACCATGGATCCTTTTTACCCGCTTTCACTTCCCTTTTACCCCCAAAAAAGGGGAAAATAGTTTTATTTTGTAAAAAATTTATGGGGCATTTAATTTAAATTTTTAATTTTATGGATTTTTGGGGGTTGCCTTTTTCAGGTTCCCCTTTTTGGATTTTCCCCAGGGGGTGAAATTTTAAGAGCCTTTTGGTTTTGAAAACAAACCGTTGAATTTTTTCTTTGGGTTGTTTTTCCCACCCAAAAAAGAAAAAAGGTTAAACCATTTACGGGGAGGGTTTTAATTCCCCTGTTTTTTAGTTAAAATAAATTTTTGAAAGAATTAGATCCGTAACGAAAAATGGGAAAATTTTCTTGTTTTTTGTTTAACAAAAAAATTTTTTGTTCTTTCCCCAAACAAAAAAGCCGAAAAAAAAACAAATGGGCCCCTGAAAAAAACCCTTTGAAAAAAATTTAAGGGCAAAGGGGCAAAATTTGGCCCAATTTCCAACCCTTTTTTAATAATTTACATTGGGTTTGCAATTTAAATCTTTATGTTTTAAAAGGGCCCATGGAAAATCATAAATGGCATTTTGTTAAACCCTTTTGTTAAAATTTTAATTTTTTGTCTTTGGGGGGTTTCCAGGAAAAAAGGAGGAAATTGAAAATTATTAAAAATGAACATTTTCTGTTATTAAAAAGGAAAAAAAAAACCCCAAATAAAAACCCCGGAAAACCCCCTTTAAAGCCACAAAAAGGGCGGGAAAAAGGGGTTTGCCCTTTTTTTTTCCCCTATCTGTTTTGGGGTTTAAAATTTCCCTTTTATTTTTTCAAAAATCCATTTTTTACATTTTGGTTTTTGGAAAAAAAAATTCAAATTTAATTTTTTTTTTATCTTTTTTTGGAAAATACAACCATTTTTTAATTTTTTCTCTTTTTGTCACTTTTTTTTTAAAAGGGGAAAAAATTTTAAATTTGCCTGTTTTTGAAGGGTCCAACCTTACTCTAAATAAATGGGTAAAGTCACGGATGGATGCTTAAAAAGTTTTGCTTAACAGAATATAACATTTGTTTCTGTAATAAATGAAACATTTAATTGTGGCTTCATTCCCAGGGAAGAGGAGCCACATATAAAACTCATACTTTTGTGTGGTGTTGAGAAGGAAGCCACAACAATTACCTGCAATAAAGCAAGAACTGTTGAGAACTTGCTGAAGACGAGTCCACAGTTCAGGAAAATTGTTGGCAAAAACGAAAACAAAGAGTCATATATTGTCAGAGATATAAAGCTTATCAGTTCACACTTTCCATGCAGCGAATCGGAAAAGATGAAATGTTGACTATCAAGTTTCTACAGCTGACAAGTCACAAATTGTTACTGGTTCGATCGTGACCAGAGAAAGGCCACCTAGTGAGCTTGTGGATGTTTAACATTTAATGACAGTGAGGTGAAAGTTCAAACTAAGATTATGAGAAACCCAGCCCTAAAAAAAGTCCATTGACTTAATTTACTGTAAAAAATAAAGGGGAAAATGTGAAGCAGGCTCTGAAAGATGGTCGCTTACAGGAAGAACTATTCACAAAGAAACCAAATTTTCCAACAAGAGTACTTTAGTAATCACTGAACAAGTCCGCTCGTTGATGATCTTCATGGTCAAACCTTCAAGATCATACTGCTGAATACGGACAGTCCACCAAAGAGCCAGCCTAGCAGTTTGGAGGATGCTCTAGAGCAGTTCACACAACTGAGGCAGTGGAATGCATACACTAAAAAGACAGTGGTGCTAGCTGGTAAGGAGGCACCAGATTTACATTCATATGAAATAACTCATTCCAAAATGATGAATTACCTAAATTCACAGTTTCAAGATTTTGAAGACAAAAAATGAGGGCTTATCTGATTTCAAGCATCTCAGTGTGGAGTACGGAGTTAACGTTCAGAGATGCCGAAGTGAAAAACAATGAAGCAAATTGATGGAGCTCAGTAATTCTGTTTGCAGTGTGAGAGTAAATGGAAGACCAAAAGGAAGTGGCTTCCTTTTATTTGACAAGTTTGTCCTCACAAACGGACATGTAATTAAAGACGTTATCAATGAGATTACATTGCAGTTTACTGAGGAGCTCACAGTCCATTTCTTATGAAAGTGTAGGCCAGGTGGATTCAAGAGTAGAAGTGGAAGAAGTTGTTGGATTTGAATGCGCCCTTGATGTGTCAGGGCACAAGCATGACTGGGCTTTGTTGAGGATCGTGCTGACTGTAGCTGCCTTGATGTTCTGGTTAAAACGAATTGGATTATGTCCCAAAGTGGAGAATTTGTATTATTGGGCATCCTGATACCCTCCAAAATGATAGATCCATGTCATAGTTCCAACTGAAAGACGCTTGAGATTGTCGAGAGGCACGCTGAAAACCAGAGGGAGTTTTCCGCTCAAAAATCAAACCATGAGGCCATTCAGTTAATTACGCTACTGCTTCTTTTGAGGATGTGAACACGGCGAAGAGAAGGCTGAGGTTCGCATTACGGTGGTTCATCTTGGTTGTACCATCCGCCTCCCTGTCTTTGGACGAAGCACCAACAAGTTAAGGTAATGACCAGGCGATACCAGACACAAATACAAGGTGAAATATTATATCGTAGAGTTCGGCTACCCTGCATCCATCATCATCGAGCATATCGTTGTCCAAATGGTACTGAGGTCGGTTTGACGGTTGAAGGAATACTATTGCCATTATAGACATCAACAACACGTGAACAATAATGAAGAAACTGCTTGAGAGCAGAAACAGAGAATCCAGTACACTGCACTAACACAGCCGAAGGGTCACAGGTGACGTAGAGTTTGAGTGTTCTTTGAATTTGTCTCAGAGAGAGATCCTGTCCAAATGGACACTGATTGAGCAAGTCATAGATACAAAGCTGGACAAACGGGCTCAGCAGTGAGCAACAAAGGGCTTTCATGACCTGCGTCTGCTTTCTCAGACATCAGGCCTGAAGGATCAGGGTACTTTGTTCAGTGCTCGCACCGGTAGTATACCTACCTTAATCGATTATTTTCATTGGTTTAGGTAACAATGCTTGTTGCTTATACCACATTTGTAGAGACTTGTCGACAATTACAACTTGTTAAATCTAGGAATACATCTGGTTATTATTTGTGAATGTTGATGCCTGGCTTGTTCATAGTAAATGTGACTGTACTGTCTACTATTGCCCAACTAGATTTGATAAACCTGCTTTTGTCTTATCGGCTGATATCTTATCGCTATATTGGCGTTGGTTCATATGACATCACAGGAGTAACATGAAGGTAGCATGAAATGCTAAAGATACATACTGACTGTAAACTGTCTGGTTCAGTAAACACGTTGGTTTTGTTTAGCCTTGCATAGCGTAATGGAAATGAGTTATCTTTTAGATATTTTACATCTCTTTGTACAGGTCAACTGTTTTATAGGTTGCTCTTGACTCTATATCTAAGCACCTATGAGTATGTAAAAATAAGTTGTAGAAGATGTCTATGTTTTTGGAGAAGAGTTTAAATATTCAATCATTATGAAAACAAACAGAGTTCTGGACTTAAAATCAAAGTTGTCTTTATGCTTATTAGTTTGGGTAAGTCGCAAGAAAGTTCCTCGGTCACATATCTGGAGTGAGATGGGGGAAGGATCTCAAAATACATTGTGCCACACCGCGATTTAAAATATGTTGAGTGCCCTAGACATTTAATCTTCAATTTCACTCACACAGAATCGCCAGGGTTTGTGCACCTTATTCTTCTTGCAAGAATAAATACTTTAAAGATAAGTTTTTCAAATATATTCATATGATTTCAGCTTTAGAAGACGGAGTATCTGGGTACGCTATCACTTTGCTGCGATAATAGCCATATCTATTTCCATTGGACTGCTAGAGAAAGACGTTCATGTTTTAAGAAAAATAATCTTTTGTTCAAGCTCTTTTGAGATTTTCATTTTATTATTATAAATTGTATTGGATATTGTAATGTTCTGTCACATACCACTGTCTTGGGAATGTTTTGATGTGAGAATTTTTACTACAATTGTCAAAAAATCATTTATAATGCTTCAAATGTGTAATTATTCTTTTTCGATATTCAATAAAGTGATTACTTTTATGTTTGGATTTTTATTGTGTTTTATGTGTCCTTGCTCTCTTCTACAGTTTAAACGTGTGAATTAGAAGTCAAAGGTCAAATAATGAGTTCAACTAACGGAATCTATCACCTTAAATATATATAATATAGGCTATATTACGTGTATTGTTACTCAGCAATGTGTATTGCAATCTGTGGGTTGTGAATGATCACTTGTTAGAGTGGTTTCTTTGTTGGGTGTGCACTGAATGTATTCGTCCATCGCAGAATTGTCGTTGACATTCTGCCTCTCTTTCCTCTTTGTGCCCCAGGAGAAGCACCCAACATGAGGTGGAGATGGTGAACGCTGGGAAGCCAGAGTTTAAACCTTAGATTGAGGTCCAGGGCTTGGGACGGAGGTGGATCTTGAGGACTGTTGGCGGCAAGGAGCAGAGGCGGAACTGATATATTACTGTTGCTTCATCTGGGAAACGGGAACATGGGACCCATTGCGTGTAGGTGGGTTAGGCTATGTTAGTTAACAGCTGCATGTTTCTGCACACTGCGGTTCAGTAGGTGGAGGCATGCAGCTAAAAAGTTGGTTGCAATCCGCCATTAAACAAAGAAGAAGTAGAACCTTTGAGCTGGTTCACATATTTCCTACACGACTACTTTTGCAACGGGACCAAAGCAAAAGTGCTCAAGGAAATGGAAGTGTAAGGGATTTCTTTTTATTTGGGAAACTCGAATTGTAAAAGGTGTGTTTTGTTATTTCAATGTTCTATGTTCTTTTGTTATGGTTAAAGATAATAAGTTACGATTGTCTTTTGTAGCAATTTCCGGTTGGTTTATTGATCGAGTTATGAGACACAGACATTTCAGCACCCTGAATTGTATTTCTTGGACTTTTTTAAATGATTAAAGATCAACGATCTACTCTGATCGTGAATAGAAGAAGAACATTAGCACACACTGATCTGACGACACTGAGCAGCTGATATCAATTGACACTTTGTGTTGGTGTATTTGTAAACAAACATATTGTTTAAATAATGGACCTCTGTAGCTCACTCGGAGGAAATCATTGTTTGAATGTTGACACCTCATTTTTAAAAATTCAATATAATTTCAAGTTTTAAGAACAACAGTGTTGAAAACAGTTAATCTATTTTGATTTCTCATAAATAGGATTATATACAGTTTTTCTTTATGCTTATAAAGCCATTCTGGTACTTGGCAATCTATGACTTGACTATCTAAAGATTAATTAACAGGAAAGCAGTTTTACATGTTTCCAAATGTAGCCCACTGACAAATTAGAACACATATTTGTTTAGATAATTCAAAACAGGATGGTCCATCCTTTTTGCCTGTCTAAATCATTACAACCTCCTGTGAACTTTAATTGAAAAGACAAATACTTTGTCATGTTTATTTAACCAAATGATCTAATCACAAAGGTAAATCATCCATCTTCGTCTTCATTCAGTAACCAGGGTTCGTACGGTCATGGAAAACCTGGAAAAGTCATGGAATTTAAAAATAGTTATTTACAGGCCTGGAAAAGTCATGGGGAAAAAAATAAAATCCCAAAAGTGTTGGGAAAGTCATGGACATTTGTTATATTCATTAGCCAGTACTATTGGAGTTTGAAATAATGTATTAAAAAATTTATGTCAAAATATCAGCCATATACGCCTTTTCATTTCATGGGCGCAGGTTTTATTTGTATTTATCAAGGTAGTGAACGACCTCAGTTACTGTAACTGGAAGGTGACTGTGATATCCATTCGAAAAGTCTGTAGAAGCTGAATTCACTTTTTGATCTTTGGGGTCATATACAGTTTGCAATAGTCAAGAATGAATGTATGCTTAATCATGACTTCTTTTCTTCTTTTTTAGGAAAAACGCAAATGCTGCTATGCTCAGTAACTATGAGGTGATGTGTTGCATCTCATTGTTTCACATTAAATATTGTTGTTGCGTCCAATCAAGAGATTCAAATAATTAAGTGTTGCTTCAGTTTTGTCTGTCTGTGTTTCTCAGGTGTTCAAACTCCTGACAGACCTGAAGGAACAGAGGAAGGACAGCGGGAAGAACAAAAACAGTGCCGGCCAGCAGAACCTCAACACCATCATGTATGAGGTAAACACACATCCTCTTTCTCTCTCTCCACTGACTCGTTTTAAACGTGTTCAATAGTGGGACCACAGCTTCCTCTGCATTTCCACACAGACACTGAAGTACCTGTCAAAGACTCCCAGCAGCAGGCAGACTCCAGAGATCGTCAGAGAGTTCCTGACCACCATGATGCCTCACAAACTCACAAAGTCAGTGAGATCAGTGGCAGAAATGTTCTCGTTCGTGTGTTTTATTTGGAATTTAAAGATGACCTAATATAATATAATGTATCATCTCACTCTTCCGGTAAGCTCCGGTTGACAGCAGCGAGCATGACTTCTTCTTCTCTCCCTCCCGCTCCCTCTTGCTCAGTGTGTCTCATGTATAGTTATCCCCCTGCCTCCCTTAATGATAACGATACATGCAACAAGTGTAGTTTATTTGCTAGGTTGGAGGCAGGTCTAAGTGGGTTAGATGCACGGCTCCGCGCTATCGAAGCTCAGACAGCTATGCTAGTTAGCCCGCTCCCGTAGCCGCGCTGAGCTACAGTCAGCTGTTAGCTGTTCTCGGTGGTGCCCGATCAGCCGGATCGTGGGTAACTGTTCGCAGGAGTAGTAAGTCTACACAGAAGCCCGCTGCACCAACCACTTCACGTTTCCAACCAGTTTTCCTGCTCAGCGACACACCCGCTGAGGAACACACCCTGGTTATCGGGAGCTCTATAGTCAGGAACGTGAAAATAGCGAAGCCACGGACTAAAGTCGTGTGCCTCCGGGGCCAGAGCGGGCGACGTGGAGTCTTGTTTGAAGCTGCTGGCTAAGGATAAGCGGAGATACAGTCAGATTGTAATACACGCGGTGGTAATGACGCCGAGCCCGTCGGTCGGAAGTCACTAAAATTAATGTGGAATCGGTGTGCTTATGCCAAGACGTTGTCGGACACCGTAATTTTCTGGCCCTCTCCCAAATTTGCAGACAGACGAATTGTATAGCCGAATGTCGCCTTTCAACCGCTGGCTGTCGAGGTGGTGCCCAGCGAATAATGTGGGCTACGAGACAACTGGAAGACTTTCTGGGGAAAACCTGATCTGATGAGGAGAGACGGCATTCATCCCACGTTGGACGGAGCGTCTCATTTCTGCGAATATGACCAAGTTGATCACCGGACTTAATCTATGACAACCCAGGGTTCAGATCAGGAACCGGGAGCAGAGTTGTAGTTTAACACCCTTCTCTGCTCTTCCATTCGAAAAGTTACACACCCTTGACTTTAGAGTAGAGACTGTGTCTGTCACACGGCCACTTCAATTAAATAAATCAAAAGTAAGCAGAAGAGGAGTCGCACAATAACCTTATACAAGTTAACACCATTATTTCAGCAGTGCAACAAAATAGGTCTATTAAATGTGGTCTCCTAAATATTCGATCTCTGTCATCTAAAGCTGTGTTACTGAATGATTTAATATCAGATAATCACATTGATTTATGTTGCCTAACTGAAACCTGGCTGAGCCATGAAGAATATGTCTGCCTGAATGAATCGACTCTCCAAGTCATATTAATACTCACATTCCTCGAGGCACCGGTCGAGGAGGTGGAGTAGCAGCCATCTTTGAATCGAGCCTATTAATTAATCCTCAACCAAAATTACACTACACCTCATTTGAAAGCCTTGTTCTTAGTCTTTCACATCCAACCTGGAAAACACTACAGCCAATTCGATTTGTGATTCTGTACCGCCACCAGGTCCATATTCAGAGTTTATATCTGAATTCTCAGAATTTATATCAAGTTTGGTTCTTAAAACCGATAAAGTTATTATTGTTGGAGATTTTAATATCCATGTGGATGTTGATAATGATTGCCTTAGTGCTGCATTCATCTCCTTGTTGGACTCGATTGGCTTCTGTCAGAGAGTACAGAAACCCACTCACAGCTTTGGCCACACGCTTGATCTTGTTCTTACTTATGGCTGACATTGAGCATTTGAACGCCTTCCCACAGAATCCTCTTCTGTCAGACCACAACCTCATAACTTTTGAATTTATACTACCGGAGTGTACTCCGTTAGTCAAAAGTTTCTACACCAGATGTCTAACTGACAGTGCTGTAGCTAAATTTAAAGAAGCGATTCCTTCTGTATTTGATTCGATACCACGTCTCAATATAACAGAGGACTCCTGGTCTAACTTTAGTCCGTCCCAGATTGATCATCTTGTTGACAGTGCCATAGGCTCTCTGAGAATGACACTGAACTCGATAGCCCCTCTGAAGAAGAAGACAGTGAGGAAGAGGAGGTTTGCTCCTGGTATAACCCTCAGACCCGCAAACTGAAGCAACGTCATTTAAAGCTTGAACGCATATGGCGCTCAACTAATCTCAAGAATCCCGCTTAGTTTGGCGAGATAGTCTTAAAACATATAAGAAGGCCCTCCGTAATGCCAGAGCAGCCTATTACTCATCAATAATAGAAAAATAAAAACAACCCCAGGTTTCTCTTCAGCACTGTAGCCAGGCTGACAGAGAGTCACAGCCTGTGGAGCCGAGCATTCCTATAAACCTTAGTGGTAATGACTTTATGAACTTCTTTAATGAAAAGATTTTAACTATTAGGACAAGATTAATAATCTCTGCCCTTAACCAGTGCCAATCTGTCCTCAAGTGGAATGGCCTTGGAAACCGCTGTATGCCCTGGTGTATATTTGAGGATTTTCTCCTAGCAACGGTGAGCAATTATTTTCACGTGTTTCTACTTCGTACACGTCTACCTGTCTCTTGGACCCCATCCCGACGAGGCTGCTTAAAGACGTTTTGCCTTTAATTGGCGGCTCTGTATTAGATATTATCAATGTGTCTCTGCTAACAGGCCACGTACCACACTCCTTCAAGGTGGCTGTTATTAAACCTCTCCTGAAGAAGCCCACTCTGGATCCAGAGGTGTTGGCTAACTACAGACCGATCTCTAACCTCCCTTCCTCTCCAAGATCCTTGAGAAAGTGGTCGCAAATCAGTTGTGCGACTTTCTACATCATAATAGTTTATTTGAGAAATTTCAATCAGGATTTAGAAAACACCACAGCACCGAGACGGCACTGGTGAAAATTACAAATGACCTCTTAATGGCAGCAGATAAAGGACTCCTCTGTCCTGGTCTTGTTAGACCTTAGTGCTGCATTCGACACCATTGACCATGACATCCTGTTACAGAGACTGGAGCAGTCGATTGGCATTTCAGGCACGGCACTAATTTGGTTTAAATCCTATTTATCAGATCGATCTCAGTTTGTATTTGTAAACGATGACGCCTCGATAACCACCAACGTTAATCACGGAGTTCCACAAGGTTCTGTGCTTGGACCAATTTTATTTACCTTATACATGCTTCCTTTGGGCAATATTATCAGGAAACACTCCATAAACTTTCATTGTTATGCAGATGACACTCAACTATATTTATCGATAAAACCAGAGGAGAGCAGCCAACTCTGTAAAATTCAAGCATGTCTTAAAGACATAAAAACATGGATGACCTGCAACTTCTTGATGTTAAACTCAGACAAAACCAAGTAATTTTAATCGGCCCTGAGCACCTCAGAGATCAATTATCTGGTGATGTGGATTCTGTAGACGGCATTGCCCTGGCATCCAACACCACTGTAAAGAATCTTGGCGTTATCTTTGATCGGGACTTGTCCTTTAACTCCCACGTAAAGCAAATCTCAAGGACTGCATTCTTTCATCTACGTAATATTTCAAAAATCAGGCACATCTTGTCTCAAAAAGATGGAGAAAAATTGGTTCACGCGTCACATTTCGAGACTGGATTACTGCAACTCCTTATTAGCAGGCTGCTCTAATAAATCTCTTAGGTCCCTCCAGTTGATCCAGAATGCTGCAGCTCGTGTTCTCACTAAAACTAAGAAAAGAGATCACATCACTCCTGCACTAGCTGCTCTGCACTGGCTCCCAGTAAAATCAAGAATCACTTTTAAATTCTTCTCTTAACCTACAAAGCCTTGATTGGTGATGCTCCATCATATCTTAAGGAGCTTGTCGACCATATTGCCCCACTAGAGAGCTACGCTCACTAAATGCGGACTACTTGTAGTTCCTAGAGTCTTAAAAGTAGAATGGGAGCCAGAGCCTTTAGTTATCAAGCTCCTCTGTTATGGCACCAGCTTCCAATTTCAGTCCGGGAGGCAGACACAGTCACCTCGCTTAAGAGTAGACTTAAGCCCTTCCTCTTGACAGAGCTTATAGTTAGGGCTGAATCAGGTTTGCCCTGGTCCAGCCCCTTGATATGCTGCTATAGGCTTATAGCTGCCGGGGGACGTTTTAGGATGCACTGAGTACCTATCTCCTCTTTTTTTTTCTCTCCTTAAGGATGAATTTTCATCTCTCAATCACACGTTACTAACTCTGCTTTCTCCCCGGAAGTCCTTTTGACTTTACGTCTCATGGGGTCATCGGACCTGAGACGGGACCCTATGAGACTGATGGATATCCGCCTGGGTCAAGGTAATTCCTGCTCATGACCACGCCACTGTCCTGTTGAGACTCCGCCACTCTCCCTCCACCGCCTCCCCACATCTGCCTGATGGATCGTGGAGGTCTCCATCGTGGAATATGCCTACTATGATCTATTCATACACTCTGTCATATTCATTGAATGTATTTTAACTCTAAATATGTCCTTCTGTACACATTACATCTATTGCATCTGTCCATCCTAGGAGAGGGATCCTCCTCTGTTGCTCTCCTGCAGGTTTCTTCCCTTTTTTCCCCTGAAGGGTTATTTGGGAGTTTTTCCTGGTCCGATGTGAGGTTTTGGGGCAGGGATGTCTATGTGTACAGATTGTAAAGCACTCCGAGACAAATTTGTAATTTGTGAAATTGGGCTATACAAATAAACTGAATTGAATTGAATATTTTGATTATTTAGAAGATAAGCAAATACAACAGTATGTGCTGTTCCTTACATCAAATATTCACTGATGTTTTTCCCCCATCAGGGCAGAAAAACTGCAGCTATTGAACCACCGGCCACAGACAGCAGTGGAAATTCAGCTTGTGAGTGTTTTATCACCAATTACTGTTATTACACGTTACCATACCTCTCTTTTGCTCTTTTTCCCTACTGATGTACTTTTCTACCATTCTTTCACACAGTTATTGTGGTACAAATGAGCCAGTGTGTAATGTGCTAAGAGTTGCTTCAGTCATTATTGTGATGTTCTACTTTACAAAACTAACAATAACCTAATAATAATAATAATAATAATGACGTATCTGTGGCTCAGTGGAGAGCAGTGTTGTCCTTCAATCAGAGGATCGGCCGTTCGATCCCCGGCTCCGCTAGCCCATGCCGATGTGTACTTGGGCAAGACACTTCACCCAAAATTGCTCCCGTAGCTGTGCCTACGGTGTGTGAATGTGTATGAATGTTCGCTACTCCTGATGTGCAGTTGTTACCTTAGCCCCTCCCACCAGTGTGTGAATGGGTGAATGATGACAAGTAGTGTAAAAGAGCTTTAAGTGGTTGGAAGACTAGAAAAGCACTTTACAAGTACATGTCCATTTACCATTTATCATTAGTGAGCCTCAGTTTTGCTCTGGTGGCGATGTTCCTTTATTACGATCAACCTTGAGTCAGTCCCACCTAAATGTCTGCTGGAAATACTTATTAGTACATCAGATGATTATTAATCTGCTGGTAAAAAATAGTCCCCAACAATTGGTCTATTTTGTTGTCTTTGAGTATCATTTTTTGAAAACAACGATACCCAGCGTTTTAATATGTTACTTGAAACTGTAACCCATTCCTTCGGTCCGCAGTAGGATGAAGAGCCTTGGGGCTGAACGCTGCAGACAGGAGGTATTGAGAAAGTGACTTGAAAATTGGTAGTTTTGTGGAATTTGTTGATATTGGGAAACATAGAATAATGCCAGCCTTGTCATTAAATAATAATTTAATAATAGATTACAACTCAACATGCTTTATTTTTGACCATCTATATGTGTCTAATTTCTGCATGACTCCATTGATCCCATTATAGAAGGGATAGAAGATCTTGCCAGATCGCTCATCAGAGGAACATTTAACATGTATGAATCTGCGTCACTGATGCTCTTGTGGAGCTGCAACTCAAAGCAGAAGCAGGGATTTACTGCTCGTACACCCAGGCCATAAAGCATTTGGGGGTTTTCAGACATCCAATCCATCACCAGAAACATCAATAAACTTTGGTGGTCCACTTTCAAAAATGCCCTGCAGCTATCTGAAAGCACATTTCCACAGCTAGAAAGTGATCTAGAAAGGGTGGTCTGGTTGGTAAACACAAACACGCTCTGTCTTGTTTACTGATATCAACTTATGATTCCTGATTATTTAAAGTTACTGTTTTTTTAGTTTGAATCTGCCAACACCCAGAGTTACAAAACTATGCAGTTATGCTGTTGGAGAGTAAATAGCAATAGCTCAAAATGTTTGAGACCTAAATAATGTGCAGATAAATTGTGATTTGAAGTTTATTTTTCTATGGACAAAACAATCCTGAAACCTGAAGTAGTATCTGTTCTGGTGCTTACATCAAATCACATGTTCTTCATCAGCTGATGGAGTTTGCCAGTTTTGGAATGAGATATTCTACATCCAATTAGTCATAGTACTTTGTAAGGGCCCAATTATGTTTCTGTGATTATTACTTTGTCATAAATGGAGTTCATATTAAATATAGCAATAGACAGTCTGAGATAAACAATGTGTTGATATTAAAGCATAAAAACATTTCCTAAAAGGCTCCCAAAATAAAAATAAAATGTGATCCAGAATTGTAAATACCATGCCCCCTTCAAGGACTCAACGTCCATTTTGGAAATGTGAACGTCCAAAATCCCATGACGACTGGCAAACTGCCACTCCGCTGATGGAAATATGTGTTGTTGGCTGCTGCAGACGAAGGGATTGACACAGTTAAGGCGTGGCATGTTTCTGTGTGTAGCATGCTATGTGTTAAATAAGGCAAAGAAACCACTTGTAACAACCAGCATGTTTCTGTTTGTGTTCAGATGGTGGAGGAGAGTGAAGAGAGGTTGTCAGAGGAGCAGATCGAGGAGCTCATCCAGATGGTTGCAGAAGTCCTTCCTGGTGACCCGGAGCAGGAGAACGCAGCTCCAGCTGACGCAGAGGTCGATGAAGCCGTCGAACAGTCATGACGCAGCGAGAGGCCCGACACCACCCGGAGGTGGAGAACTGGAGCGGAGGCTAAAATGACTACGGAACTGCACTGGTCGCGTTATCCTGCGCCATTTGAACTGAGCAACATGCTGACAGGCGGGATTCACAACGACGACCATATAATTACCTCAATGCCATTTGAAATGACTCATTAAATACATTAATAAATGGCAGGAGATTGTTTCTGATTTGCATTTACGTGTATGCATACAAATCATACACATACACTACTGCTCAAAAGTTTGGGGTCACCCAGACAATTCCGTGTCTTCCATGAAAACTCACTTTTATTTATCAAATGAATTGAACATTTCATAGAACATAGTCAAGAAGACAACAAGGATTTATTGAAAACAGTGCTTTTCTTGAAAAAAAAAACATTTCTAATTTAAGTGACCCTTTTGAATGGTAGTGTAAGTACAGGTTTTTGAACATCCAGGCAAAGATGTCTTGTTTTGCCTCTGACTGGTCTAATTTGTCTTTCACATCAGATAATGTTCATGCAGAGACAGTCTGATATATTTTGGGGCTTCTGACTCGATGTTAGACGTCAGTTTCTACCGTGAAGCATAGATATCAGGGTTTTAGCTGCTGTATGATTTTGCAAGCTGTAATATAAGTCGGTCATGCAATTAAACTTTGGTACAGCACTAACATCAGGTCAGACAGTATTATTAGAGCGTCTATGTCATATAAACAGGAGCAGACGGTATGGACCGAGAGGTGATTGTTGTGTCGTAACAACGGTAGAGATGCAATCATTTTTTAAACGCGCTGATGTATTCCTTCTGTAACCAAATGAAGCATAACAGCTGAAATGAGTCTGCATTCTTTTCTGCAGTTGAAATGACATGTTTAGCTGGCAGGCATGTGGACACCAACACATCAACGTGAAGGACATCTCAATGTGGATGTACATATAAGGGCATGCACAACGGGGACCACTGGTCCTCATGTGCTGCAACAAGACGCACTGTGAAGTGCTGGTGCTAAATTAGGACCAAATCTGAAAAGCATTTTGACGTCAGACAATGGTGGTACCCATAATGCATCCTGCTTCAGGTCGGTGAATGCGACACAAAGGTAGAAAAAGCCACAAAGCCCCCAACAACAGGGCCAGCTCACGCTTTCTGTGCAGGGATGTTTTGACGAAGCAGAGGAAGGATGTGCTACTCAGACCTGTGCACATATCTGTTTCGAGCTTCCTGTTAGTGTGTCACATCAATTTCCTGTGCTTACTAAGCACCTTACTGAGGCAAGGGGCAAGGTACAAAGTGAAAGTCTGGACTACTTTGTACCCGCACATCTAGGAGCCTCATGTGACCCCCGGGCATCGGTTGCACTTTGAAGTAAACGGATTTCAGCGACACGTCGAAGAGATCATTGTTGCCAACTTTTTCCAAGGATGGATAATCAAACGATCCAAGCAAACAATTGTCCAGCCACCTCATGTGTACTGGCATGTGATCATTTATTTGATTTTAAATCAGTTTGAAAATATGCAGCAATCAAGCACATACCATTCGATAAAGGCTTGTGGTTTGGCCTTTATTATTTGAGTCTCTGAATGAATGTGTTTGACCATAAACAGACCTATTGTAGCATTGAAAAACTACATGTTGCATTGGGATGAAACGGTGTTAATAGGGGCCTGTCGCCTAAGTGTTGCCCCCTCGGGCCCCATAGTGATCTGCCTGTGGCTTTCTCATTCTGTAAATCGTGCTGCAATAGGATGTGCTATCTTAGTGTTGACGTTTGTCCACTCTCTGTTTAATAGCAAAGCCAACTTGACATAAGTCAAGTTAATAGGTTTTAGTATAATTTGATATAGATACATCATATTGTTTAAACAATATCTGTTGTCAACACGAAGGGAAAGTCAGCCTTTTGTTTTCTTAAAACTATTTTATTTTACACACCTTTTATCAGTTTAATACTCATTAATTTGTACATATTAAATTGAGTATTGATGCATTGTATTGCTTATTCATACATTTCAGAGGTTATTTTATGTTATATGTATTGACATTTGACACTTGCCTACTAATAAGTTGCATTTGATTCTCCTCAGAGCACCCAGGGAGAACTACCAAAACCTGGTGTGTAAATGAGAAGGTGGGTAAATGAAATCAGGCGGGTTTCAACCTCAACTAAAGCCCACACCTTTCGATTAGATTTCCCCTGTGGCCGTTTACTGAGAGCACACGAATCGATGAAGTAAAGTAATTTTAGCCTCGGGGACGAAGGGAGAAAAAAACCTGGGTTTGTCACTGCGGCGGAATTACCCTTTAACTCCTCCACCAATAGGATCGTCCCAAGCAGATGTGTCGAGGTCGTCAGAACGTCCGCGGACCAATCAGAGCTCAGCATCCTCCGCCTTGCTGCGCTCGGACTCACTGGATCTCCCCTCCTCTCACAGCCGTCGTTACGGCTCCACTTCTCGCGGAGCGAAGTTACATCGTGAACCAGCAGCGAAACGTTGTGTAATGCGGGGAGCAGCGCGGTGACCTCCGCCGGCAGAGCCTCCGCGTGGTGGAAAACACCCCGTGTGTCTCGACAGGAGCTGCTGGTGCCAGCTTTTTGGATCACGGCTCGTGTTTTTATTTTTATTTTTCTTCTTCGGATTTCGTCAGTTTCACAGACGCTGGTGAGTGAACACCATTTTCTCACGGTTGTGGTTTATTTACGGCGAGTATCGGCTCACTCCAGCCCGCTAAATGTGTCTCAGTGGAGCGGGTTGACCAGGGCAGAGCTACGGCGAGCAGGAGGTGGCCGCTGGTCGGCCACGGCGTGTTGACGGATCGCAGGTCGTTCACCTGGCGGAGCCCGCCTGCATTTTTTTTTAAGGACGAGACGCATCATCAAGTCAAACCAGATGTTGGTGGATGCTGGGCCTTCAACTGGCAGCCTTTAAATAATCCTATTTATGTGATAGCTTGATTGGAGCCTTTTTATGATGTACATATCTATATCTATAGATATCTATCCACCAGTATGCACCTGGGTCAACAACACATCTGTTATGCAACGCGGTAAAAATGCTGCAAATAGTTGTTAATGTTGAAACAGCTGCAGTTGAATATGTAGCTTTTGAGATGTATGTGTGTTGTTGCCACTGAGAGGGAGCTGTCAGTGCAACAACAAGAGAGCAAGAATGGCATTTACAAAAGAGCAAAACATTCAAGGAAGGATATTTAAGGTAACTGATCCAACAAGGGGCCACGTTCCTGACGGCAATGCTTTCACCAGAGAAGGGAAAGTGTATAAGTTGCTCTCCCTCTCAGACTTTCCCTTTTTAGCAGGAAGTCAGTCTCGTTACTCCCTCCTGTGAGGAACAAAGAGGCTTTAGATTTCTTGACAACCTGCTGGTCAAAGATGTCCCCAATTTGAGCAAAAAAAGGGTCCGTAATCCTTGATGATGATGAAGCAGCTTAACAGAAGGTGTGCATTTTAAGGATATTCAATTAATCTCACGTTTATCCTCTGAGGGGACACTGTCATTGCAGTTATTAAAGAAAAGAAAACTAAAAATACAAAAGTCAAGAGTCCTAAATTCAATGTGGTCCTAAATTCAGGGCTCTGAGAATGTCGAGGCTCCTTTGGCAGGAAGTATATGATCCCTCCTGTGAAGAGGAGGGAACGCTGGCTTTGGCTCTCCTGACAACCTTCTGCTCAAAGATGTCCGTTTTCATGCCAGCCGACAACTGTGATGACAGATCACTGTTTTCTGCTTGGACTTAGTTTGTTGGTTCGTCCTTGATCCACGAACACCGTGGCCTTTTTAAGGTCAATCCCCCGAGTTATCAGAGGAGCTGTCCACTCCCTGTTTCTGCAGAAACCTCTAGTCCAGACGTGTCGACCCAATAATTTTTGGTTTTGTTTGTCAAGGATCCAGACGTCTGTCTCCGAGATTTCTGCTTCCGCTCTAATACAAAGATAGTGAACAGAATTCAAATATAATGTCTACAACAAATCTACAGGAACATCTCTCAATCAAAAACATCCCATGGCAATTTTTCGTTTTGAGAAAATACACTTTTTCATATTTGTAATTTGGGGGAACTGGCTCTTTTTAAATCTGTTTTAAAGAAGCAGCGAAGCTTGTCTTAACCCACTGGCCTAATTCTCTGCAACACTCCAAGTAGCTAAATGTCTGCATGGAAATTCATGATAATGCCATGTAAAGCTTGTGGATACCACTGGACTTAGAATGGCTTAAGGCAGCACCTACGTTTCCCAGCCAGGCAGTGATGGCCTCATTTCCAGCTGTTTTTTCCCCTTTTGCTGCGATCATCAGACTCAAATTTTACAGGCAAGCTCCTCCAGCCCAGACGGGAGAGGAGTTCCCCACGTGGCGTCCAGATGTTAGGCTCTTTGCACGTTGACAGAAACCAAAATGAAATGAAGAAAGAGAGAAGTAAAAAATAAAACTGCCGTGAATCTGAGATTCAAACTGCAGTGTTGCCTTAAAAGTAATCCAAAATCTGCAGTGAAATCAGTGTTAAAAGACATGAGTGAAGCAGTCATAATATGTTTCAATGAATACAATTTTTAAAAAAAGTTTAGAATAAGAGGAATCGGATGCTGTCTTGCGTTCCTGAATCTGCTCGCGAGCATATTGCAGAAGTGAAATGGGGAAGTTGCAGGATGATTGGCTTGGTCAATAGTAATGTGATCTTAAACAAATTGCTTGTCGACAGAAACTGTCAGTGGGAATAAAAACACGAGGAAGCTGTCATTAGTGTGTTCAGATACACTGCCTGCGAGTGTGTCTGCGTTGCATGCGCAGTGAACTGATACGGCTTAATGGTCAGTGGCTCTCCAGAGGAAAGAAGCAAAATAGCTGACTTGAGAAAAAAAAAAGTGATGCGTTTCAGCCGAGTGAGTCGTGTTCTTGGCAAAAGAACACAGACACCACCACCACACCCTGCTGGCCTATAATAACTCACTCGTGCAGGGCATTTTCTATAATGTTTGGAGTTACTCACTTATCTAATCTTATGATTATTTTGTTCCTTGGCAAGTTGTGAGATAATGCTTGGAAAAGAAACCTCCTCCCACACTGCAGTAGGATCCCGTTCAAACGGACGCATCCGGTTGGAAGCGGCATCAACTGATTCTGGCGCAGTCCTCGTCCTGAAGTGCTCTTCTCGTGTTTTAGGTGGCGGCGATGGAGAAGAGACTCGGCTGGCAGCGGGGCGCAGCGGGCCTCCAGCCGGCCCTCGCACAGCAGGGCTGAGGAGCTGCAGAGGTGTGAGGAGTTTCCCGAGGACACTCCGCCCTCCTGGCCTTCCTCAGAATCCTCTCGGCTGTTTCTCTCGCCGTCATCCTCGTCGTCACCTTTGCTGAAATTTAAGAGGTCATCCGTGGTAGTTTCTTTAAAGTTGCTCGATTCACATCTGATTCCAGCCTCCTCCTCCTCTGGCGCCCCTGAACATCGTTTGATGTCCTCCTGAATCTGGACCATGAGGACCACCCGATCGAGCCTGCTGCTGGGCTGCATGCTCCTCTGCTCCGCCTCCCTGATCTACCTGGGCATGAGCGGGATAGACTGCCCGCCGAAAAGCCATCGGTACAGGTGGATGGAGCTCAACATGGGCTCAGCCAATCAGAGCTTATCCCCGAATGAACATTTCCCCGAAGACACGCCCCTCATCTTCATCGGAGGCTTTCCCCGGAGCGGCACCACGCTGATGCGCGTCATGCTGGATGCCCACAATGCCGTCCGGTGCGGGGAAGAGACCCGAGTGATTCCCCGCCTCCTGGCCATGCGGGCCACCTGGAGCCGCTCGGTCAAGGAGAGGATACGGCTGGATGAGGCCGGCGTCACCGACCAGGTGTTGGACTCAGCCGTGCGAGCGTTCCTGCTCGAGGTGACCCGGTTGTACCTGTTAATCTGCGTGTTTGTGTGTGGAAAGAATATATCAGCTTTCAGATGATGTGTTTGAATACACAGGGTTATTAAAAAGCTATTGCGCATATTTAAATGTAGATAATACGCAGAATATGCTACATGTTTAAACATTTTAATCAATCAATTATTTGTGACTGCCTGTCACAGGTGTGTCTGACCAACAGTCCATAGTCACCACATATTTAATTTACTTGCATGTATCACAAAACATCCTCACATTTAAGAAGCTGGAGCCAGCAAATGTTTGGCATTTTGACGAGGATAATGACTGAAATTAATTATATATATATATATGATATGATATTCCTTTATTCGTCCCACAGTGGGGAAATTTCAAAAATCACAGCAGCGGTGCACATCAGAGCATCAATGAAAATAAATATAAAACACAAAACTAAAAACTATATATATATAATATAATATAACATTTTTAATTACGGTCCATCACATTTTTACTTCTAAACCACAAATATTATCATTTTTGCTTCACTGCCTGTAGCCATTTAAAGAAGAAGCTGTGGTGTTCCTTGCTGTGACATTCCCTCGATGTGTTGCAGGTGATCGTCGGCCACGGGGAGCCTGCGCCTCGCCTTTGCAACAAGGACCCGTTCGCCTTGAAGTCTCTCTCATATCTGTCACGCATCTTCCCGAAAGCCAAATTTGTCCTCATGCTACGAGACGGACGGGCAACCGTCCACTCCATGATATCACGCAAGGTACGCTGGGTTTCTTTCTCTTATCGGGGCAGACAGAGTTCCTCGCCGGCTCGTGTTTCCAAACATCCACGTGACCCGTTTTGTGTTCGCTCTCCGCCGTGACCGGCCTCTCGCTCCAACCTCCCTTCACAGGTGACCATCTCCGGCTTTGACCTGACCAGCTACAGGGACTGCCTGACTAAGTGGAGCAGCGCGGTGGAGACCATGTTCAGCCAGTGCCAGGCCGCCGGCGAGTCCAGGTGTCTGCCCGTCCGCTACGAGCAGCTGGTCCTCCACACGGAGGAGGAAATGAGGAAGTTGCTTCACTTCCTGGAGCTGCAGTGGGACCCATCAGTGCTGCACCACGAAGAGCTGATTGGAAAGGCTGGTGGCGTGTCTCTGTCCAAGTAAGTGTGTGAAATCTGTGTTTACCTGTGTGTTTTGTGGTTTCACTAATTGATTAAATGTTTCACCACTAGTCTATGTTGTACCCTCATGTATAATTTGCTAGTTATACTTTAAACTACACCATTTCAACAGGGTTGTAACTAATAATTTAGAATCGGTATCAAGATTACTTACAATTACATTGAGATGAATTTTGAGAACCAAAAAAAGCTCTAAATGCTGCATGAAATCAGTCTCCATATTATTGTATTGGAAAACCTTATTTCATTTCGATAATGTCTAAACTCTAAAGATGCATCCTAAGTATCCATACGAACACGTGTGAGAAGTCATTAGACTGTAAAATTCTCTTTCAACCTAATCCCAGAAACATCCCAAAGAACATTCACCTCGCTGACTCGCATCATCAAGGTCCATCATTTAGCTTTTTCCTCCTGAATTGAAATGCAGCTCAAAGCGAGAGGTGGAAAGGAACACATTCATCCATTTGAATCCACAAGTTCAGCCAGAGGTTTCATCTTCAGCAGCCAAACATTTTAAGATCAAGTAAAGCCTTTAGTCAGTAGAATTCACTTTGTTGCTCCACTCATGTCGTGATTCAAATGGAGCATCTCTTTTAGTGGCTTCAAACTGCAAAAAAAATACTAAACCTGGCATGTATTTGAAGTAATGAGTCCACAATCTGAGAGATTTAGCACCCTTACTGATTACTTATGCAACAGTTACACATCTAAATTCTCACAAAATGTGGCATATTCTGAATCATGAGTCCAAGCTTTCATACAGTTATTTATTTTGGCTGGACAGGTTGATATTTATAGAGGAATTAAAATGCCCAAATAATAAATTGTTTTTTTACATCTTTTGCATTGATATTCATGAACATGCTTTTCATCGACATAGTAAATGCATACATAACAATGAAATACAGCAATATAACAGTGTGTATTAGATCAAATGTTTTTATTTATCAGAATTAGTTGAGAACATTTCCTCCTCCATATGAAACTCGTAGCATTACGGACACATTACCGCGTTACACATGAACTAAACGTGTGTTTGTGTGCAGGGTGGAGCGCTCCACAGACCAGGTGATGAAGCCGGTGAACACCGACGCCCTCTCCAAGTGGGTCGGTCACATTCCCCCCGACGTGATCGGCGACATGGCTGAAATCGCCCCCATGCTGGCTCGCCTGGGCTACGACCCCTACTCCAACCCTCCCGACTACACCAGAGCGCAGCCCATGGTGCCTCTGTTCAACGCCTCACAGGTGAGGTTGAAAAACTGATCTGAGGCAGAACAGAATCACAGGCCATTGTTTTAAAAAACTTTTTGAATAAACAGGAAAATAACCAGATTTTTTTTCTTTCTTGAATGACAATTAAATGAGAAATTGTTCAATCCGACTTGTGACGAAGGTTCATCATGAATTCAATCCATTTTATCTTGATTGACTTAAAAAATAAAAAAAAGTATTAAACAACTGTGGTTTGGCACTACAGATTTTCACCTGGAGTTTATTTACCCACGCACCCAAATATGTTTTGCCGTTACCAGAGTTTACAGTGACCAATGTTGTTTTGCAAGTTGATCACTTTGAAAATGAGGACAATAGTAACGAGCCAGTCTCTCTAAATATAAAGCTATAGTGTTGCAGGTGTATAGTTCTTTTTATTCAAACTGACGACCTCTAAAGAGACTTCAATTGTAATAGTAACACTAACAATATTGCCAAATATGTGTGCAACTAAAAAGAAAGACTGATCTTTTCTTTGATTTCCATAATGTCGTCTCTACTCTTCACAATGTCCAAGGGAAACACCAGCAGCCCAGTTCTCACACAACTGGCGCTGCTGTAACCCTGACGCGTAGTACGCAACACAACTATAATCACTACACCAAATGACAACATTATTTCAATATACCCAACTACAGCAAATGTGCTTCCAGAGCTAACAGTTTACTCGAGGGTTAACTGATGGGAGGGTTACGTTACATTTCGCTGACGCTTTTATCCAAAGGGACTTTCATTCATACACCATAGACACAGCTATGGGGAGCAATGCCGGGTTAAGTGTCTTGCTCAAGGACACAGACTCGAGCTAGCGGAGGCGGGATTTAACCGCCGATCCTCTGATTGAAAGACGGACTTGCTAACCACTGACCCACAGTAGCATCGGCCGTGAGCTAGCCAGTGGGAGACGTCTCCACTCTAGACTTAGAGAATTGTTGTTTGCTGCTATATTAATGCTCTGAAGTCCGTGTATTGCACCTTTAACTGTTCAAGATGAATCAAAGCACCACAGGAGCAGGATGCCGTTTTGATGTGTGACTTACAATCATAAATCTTCTTCATTTTCGCCAATGACTTGGATAATTCCAGTCATACTAAAACGTTGTGTCTTTTGCTTCCCACAGAATTTGAAGTCCCCAGAGACTCCACACCCGAGTTAAGCGAAAGAGAAAACTTTGGCGTCGGTGCTCCACGATATTGATGCACCTTAAAGACAGACTTCCAGTTCAGCAGTAATTACACCTCACGGGAAATTTTTGAAAGTGTTCCATGTGTATTTTTGGATTGTTTGTAAGACTAATGTGCGGTGTTAGTGTCTGAACACTGTAGAGCGACTCATCATGTGGTTTGGGTTTTATATCTCATGTGGAATACCTGCTCGAGATGGTTTGTCCAACATTTCCTCAGAGCTCAACAGACAGTATTAACGTCCTCTCCTCTCGTACCTGAAAGTATTTCTATCCGTCTGTAAAGTTGTATGATTCAGCACAAATTTGACTGACTTTAGACTAATAATTCACTTACTGAGAGTTCAGTCAGTGTTTATGAAGCATAATGACTGTATATTTTTAAAGATGTATTTTATTTTCTTAATAAATTATTTTGGTGTTGACTATTCATTCTGGAATCTCCGAATTTAGGTTTTTTTGTTGTATATTGTTGGTCATGAATAAAAAGTCTGAATGTCTCTTTATGCATCTAATGAGGTCGATGTATTTTGTTGCCTAATTATTTCGTTGCATACCTTACTAACTCATACTGCAGTGTGTGCATAATGTCCAAAGTTGCATGTAGTCAAACTTGTTTTGACTTGAATGCAACACATTTAAACGTGCAATAGAGTAGTTAGTGATAAGAGAAAATATCAAACTAATTATAGTTTAAACTGTAATTATATGCCAACATACATCTGACTGCTGCTGTGATAAACAGTTCAAATATTCAAAATGGAGCCACATGGTCCACTAGATTTATCAGAACATATCAAACACATATTTCTAAAACTAAAATTATGCCTCAAGCATCTTTCTTAAATTGTTTTCAAAATAGTTCAAATAAATTGAAATACAAAAGTGGAATAATGTATTTTTCATTGATTGCGCTGAAGTGACCTTTGCCCTCTGCATATTGAGCCACTAGCACCAGAGCAGGTGTACCTGCTGCTCTCTGGATGTGAACATGACATGCGCTGTTGGTGGGGGGGGACCCCTTCTGCTGGGCTGTGTATGGTGAACTACGGTGGGCGGGGCTTCTGAGCTGCACCTGATCATGTACAGGAGACACCTGGAGAACTGAGACACACAAGCAGAGGCAGCACAATGAATATGATACAGAATCAGAAGATGCATTCAGATGTCGGAGCAACAAGATGGGAAATGTTTCCTCCTTGACTACATGAGGATGTTTAATGGCAAAATGTAACTCCTAAGCCAGGGGGACAATTTAAAAAGAGTATAGAGGCTGGATGGACAAAAATACAATTATGAAGGCTTTTTTTATTTATTTTTATCAAGTCTGTCTTCAAGCGATGCTCACATACATCATAGTCATTCCTCCTGTCCATCCTGACTGTAAAGAGATCCTTTCTTCAAGGTAAGAAATGGAGGACAACAGCTTCAACCCATGTGTGCAACAATGCATTTCAAAGCCAGTAGACAGGAGCAATCGTTATAATGAATAAGGACCTGTGATCACTAAAGGGGAACGCCACTAATTCTACACAATAAAGTCTGGTTACAGGTCTTAAATGATACTGCATTTGTAAAAAAAAAAAAAAATTAAATAAGGTAATTTCTAGGTGAAGTCTAACTTCACCTAGAAATCAGGTAGAAAGAAGTGAGCTTAACAGACTTCTATAGCCGCCCCTTGTCTAAGTGTAAGGCTTGCAGCTCTAGGCTGAATTTGCCATTATTAGCATGTCGGCCCAAGGAAGAATTTTTTTTTTCTGCTGTATCAATTTGGATCATTTTTTAAAACTCCACTGAGCCCAGCAATGTAGGTGCTAAAGCGGGTTGTGTTTATTTATTTTGGATATAAACTTATAAAAACATATTTAAATAGAGATTTTGCTGCGTTGCAAAATCCTACACTATGGTTTAGCAAATCAGCTCTGATGCAGCATAATTTGAGGATTTATCATTAAGTTCAAAAATTTTTACGAGTGATGATATCTTTTAATTGGCCGCGCACATGTTTTTCACTTAGTCTTGTTTGGAGTTGATTAAAAGCAAATGTCATTGAGAGGACGGTAGATGACTTTGTGTCAGATATTTTCAGGCAATAGTTGGTACCTGGTTGTTGAGCAGCACATAAATAACAGGGTTGAGGACGGTGCTGGTCTTTGCCAGCAGGGATGGAATTAAACTGGCGGCAGGCGGCACCACCGGGCTGTCCAAAGGAGGCGAGCGTCGCCACCACAGCATATGGCATCCAGCACAATAGGTAGCCTGTCACCATGGAGACCACCATTAGAAGGACACGGGCTTCCCTCCGCTCAGCTGAGGATCGGTTGATCCTGGTGACCTGGACAAAACACGGACACTTTGACTATCTGAGACCTGGCTCCACAAAAAATCAGCAGCAGCAATACTAGTGCTAGGTGACAACATTTATAGGAGAGTTAGGGTTGGATCCAACACACAAAGACATCACACATTACTGAGGGGTCAAAGGTCATTCTGCATGCTCACCCGTCTTGCCAACGCACGCACAGCCAACAAGATCCTCCCGTAGCAGAAGAACATGAGCAGCAGTGGCAGCAGCAGACAGAAGATGAACAAACAGTTGATGTAGGAGCGAGCTGCGGTGGAGCGCTGGTGCCACTGAACGGAGCAGATGGTGCCGGGACCCTCCGGCCCGCAGCTGCAACAACATTATGCTCAGATTACTTATTTCTGTGTTGGGATATGTTTATTATCCGTTTGCAACTGAAAAATGGAATTGACTTATTTGTTCATGTCGATACTTGTACGTGTTAGATGGGGCTTGGGTACAAAAAAGACAGACACCTCCCAACATGATTTTTTTATTTTTATCCTCTGAACAAAATATTATTCAGTTGTTCATCAATGTCAGTTAAATGCCAAGAACTTTGATAATCCCTTTCTTAATTTTCATGTCAATTTGTGATATATATATAAAGATATTTCCTGAGGTAAAACACGCATTATACTTTATTGTTTTCGGGCATTATTTATCATCATTTGACCAGTAAACCAAAGAATATTTAACTCAGTAAGTCAGAATTGTGAACTTAGGCAGAACATTTGCAGACAACTAAAACATGTGGCAATCTAAAGTTATTTTCTAGTGACTAATTTCTTAGTTTAGTGACTAACCCAGCACTTTCCTCATAGTTTGAATCATGATTGATCCAATAACGAGTGAAATGATTCATTAATATTGGTGCCGTACAGACCTGCTCCAGCCCAGCAGCGATGGCAGAGTCCAGATCAGCGAGGAGAGCCAGGAGGCGGCTACAGCGAGCCTGGCCCGGCGGTACTGAGAGGGCTCCGAGTCCAAGAGGGTTCTGCCGAGCAGCACAGAGTACCGCTCCAAGGACAGCAGAGAGAGAGACACCAGAGATACTTGAGAGAGAGAGACACACATTCATTCAGTCTAGGACAACAGTTATATCCCATCAGCTCTTCATTTATTTGCCGGATTAATGACCAATACGTATACATTACTACATGCATCTGCTGCAGTTGGAATTGAATTTGCACTTTGGCATCCAAAACATAAAATTGGATGCATCGTTTTATATATTAAACTACCCAAAGCATTTCAATATCTGAAATTGAACGGCCGCTAACAAGTTTGTCATTATTACTATAACACCCAGACCTTCTGGGTAGTTCTGTATTCACTGTCTATTTATGTTGTGTTGTCTGTCACTCACCTTCAGGGTTGCCAGGTCTGTGTGACAAAACCAGCCCAATGGCCAATCAAAACCAGCCCAATATCAGAACTCAAAATATGCCAGTGCCAAACCATATACACTGCTTTTAAAATCCAACAGCATTGCTATCATTGCCAAATGTATTGTAATATCTACAAAGTAACACCAAATGTTTAGTATGCCAGCATTAAAAGAAGTTTACAGTAGGATTTGGGTATAAATAAATTATTTCATTTAAAATATGGCTTTTTATTTAAAGATATTCTTGTAATTTGCATGCAAAATAGGTCTACCCGAACCAGCGGACAAAAAATTCAACCCACGGCAACACTTCAAAAGTAGCCCAATTCTGCGGGAAAACCGGGGAACTGGCAACTCTGCTCACCTTGTCCCTCGTTTCAGACTCCTCCCTCCTCGTGTGCCGCCCTCCTGTGTGATTGCAAGCCCCGCCCTCATTGTTTCCACCTGTGTCTCGTTCCCCTGTGTATTTATTCTGTGTCCACCCCTTGTTCTGGGCTACTTTGTCTTTAAATATTTGCCAAGTAAAGATTTTGTTTTTTAATCCGACCACCGATTCGTAAAGTCTGCTTTATAGTCCTACGCCCCGTGGCTCCAGCCTCTCCTAACAGTAGGCCTACAAACTAGCCCAGAACAAGGGGTTGACAACTTGACACAGACTAAATACACAGGGGAACGAGGCACAGGTGGAAACAATGAGGGCGGGGCTTGCAATCAAACAGGAGGAGGAGTCTGAAACGAGGGACAAGGTGAGTGACAGACACTCAACAAAACTAACCACACATATACACATATATATACACAGTGGCGGGCCGTGGGCCTGGGGCCTGGGCCTTCAGTGAGGTCCTACACAGTCCCACCCGAATTAATCCACCTCTTATTACTATCATTATGATGCCATGGCTCTAGACCAGGGCTGCTCAATACGTCGATCGCGACCTACTGGTCGATCGCGGCGTAGTATTGGTAGATCGCATGACATTAAAAAAAATTGGCCCGCCCCCGTCATTTTCTCTATAGCACGTCTTTGTTCATTTATTAAACTAAACAGCCGTCTGATGTTGATCGTATCTACACAACAGCATGTCATTTCTCTCGGCTCTCCTTCTCGCGCGCTGCAGAATGCATCGGGACGGACAAAAAGAAGAAGAAAAAAAGTCACTTGCACTAGTTTGTTCACTAAACAGGGCATTGTCGCACCCAAAGCAGTTTCACCGTGATGATAAAGACACATAACTATTCACTGAAAATAAAAGAAAGAAAACAAATAATTTGCAAGATAGGCTATTTGCCATTTTATTTTGTGCCAAACATACATACACATTTAATAAAAAATAGAATGCATTGTATGCCTACTCACCAAAGACTGATTATTTGAACACAAAATCCATCCTTCTTTCTTTCCTCAAGAAGACTTCAATGACTCTGTTGTACAGTCTATCAAATTCAGTTTCCTAGTTCTGAGGTTCTGCATATACCTGCCCATAGGCCCCGCCTCTCAATATTGGTAATCCAATCAAAAGACGTGCAGCACTCTGCCTGCTAGCTGCTCCTGTGCCGGTTCCGGGGCCTTCTAGAAGGCCTAGAGGAGCCAACTCTAAAGCTGATTGGTTGACACAACATTGTCATTCCCATTCACTTGAAGCTACCAGCGCCCGCAATGTTGATTCTGAAGGTCTAAAGGCAGATTTTAGCCCCCTGGCAACACACGATGGCTGAATATGATTGGATAAAAGATCTAAGATAAAGACCAGCCCTCCAAATCTCAACCTGGCGCTGGCAGCAGCGCAACCAAGAGGAACGCTATGAAATTAAGAGAATAACTCTTACTCTGGGAAATAATTGAATACATATTTGTGGGAAAATATATTTAGAAAAAAATATATATTCTGATGATGTTTAGGCCAGCAGAGAAGGCCTTGCTGGCCCTGACGGCCCGCCACTGTATATACATATATATACACATATATATGCATATATACACATATACATATGTATATATACATATATACACATATACATACATATATATACATATACATTTCCATCACATATGTGTTTAATGTTTTAGGAAGTGCCTGCTGCTGCTGTTCCTGAAGAGGCAGCCTGCAGTGGAGGTGCTCCAGGACATGGAGGAATAGTAGGTGCGCAAAATTGACATGCAGCTACTGGAAGACCAAACAATCCCAATCTTATCTGCTTTCGGCTCCCTCTACCAGGACGGGCCTTGGCCAAGGCCGTGACTGGAACAACAACTCCCCCGAAGATCACTGAAGCGAGACTCTCTCTCATTCCCTTCCCCCTATCCACAGACACCTGTGGTTGTTTTCTCCCCAGGACCCTTCAAGGCTATCTCCATGGCAACGACCATCTTGCGGTCTGGGAACTTTGTCTGTTGTGGACTGGGGGAGGACGACATATCAGGCCACTTACACACACAACTTCAACACACTGAAATGCATTCACTACCCACCCCCCCATCCCACACCTTCGCCTGCTTTGCCCCCCCAGGGTGACAGGACGGGGTCTGTGTCCGTCGCCGTGACGGCTGACGGACCGGGCTGGCTGCTTGTCGGTGCTGGTTACCTTCTGCCCCCAATGGCAGGGCTATCGCCCAGTCTTTGGCTTACCTCCCTCCCCTTCCTACTCGTTGCAAGTCATGTCTAAGATGTATGTGCTTATGTGCAATGGTGTTTTTGTTTCTCCTGCTCCCACACTGTACCCCTCTAGGGGCATAGTCGGGGGGTTGCTTTTTCTTTTTCTCGCCTCTCTTCCCTCATGTTATGCTATAATTTTCATCCACCCTTTCCAAGATGGCGCCGCGGACGGCGCCTCGGTGTCTTGGTGCGCGATTCTTGCACCTTCCGCCAAAGAAAGTTCCTCGTTTGTTTGTGAAAACATTCTTGGCAATAAACCTGTTTCTGATTCTTTCTGATTCTGATTCTGATTCTGACAGTAACAGATGGGCACCATGAAGTCCAAGAGTTGCTACATGGACTGTTTGCCTCCTCCTGGGGTCTGAAGGATTTCAGATTCAAGGTCTTTATAGCTGCCGGCAGCCAGCTCTAGCTCCAGTATTGCAAATAAAGATTTGACTATTTCATTTTGGCGAGGACACTAGTCTGATGTTTTATTTTTTGCACAGACATACACTTTGATAATGTTGTGTCAGGGGCATCCACTCCATATGATGCAATCTTTTTGCTGTGTATTTAATTGAGCAAATATAGGCTATGGATTTCCTGCAGCATTTTGATTGTATGAATGTGTTACATGTAATATGAATATTCATTGGGTTTATTACGATACAGATTTGTAAATGCTGATAACAGTATTGTTGATATGTGTCCCTGTTGCACACGGATAAAGACGCTGCACACAAGTCCCCAAAAGACTGAATCACTTTATAAATTCTTTACCCTTTGAGCCGTGAAATGTAAACCAATTGTTTGTTTTTCTTTATGCTTTTAAAACATACATTTAATGAATAACACAAATGTTATGCCTTGTGGCACTCAGCACTTTTCATCTCAATGGTCAGTTTTTGAACGCGATTGATTCAGAGGATAAGCCAAGAACACACTGAGGCTGGCAGCATGAACTGATGAAATGCTGATGAACAATCACAAGGCAAGAAAACCCTCCAATCACTCGTTTAGAACAAACATGACTTACAATTCTACAATATAGACCTATATATATTCATATCAAGATATGGTTGTTTGCCAACCTTCATGTATACTTTTCATTCAATAATATATAGCCTTCATCTGCGCACGTTGATCATCTTGTAACAATTTATTCACTTTCAACTCACAGACTAGAAAAACACGGGCCATCTTGTGATGTATAAAAAACGTGCACTAATAATATAGTTGATATTTCACGAGACAAGATATATTGCTTTTAAATTATTAATATAGAAGTCCAAGGGGGATATCCTAACATTGACAAAATAAAGCCTAATCACCATTGTATTTCAAGTAATCCCCTCAAAAATGTTTTATGAATCAATATCAGACTTACTGTCAATATCTATTTAAAACACACTTTATTTTACCAAAAGTGTGTTTGTCAAGGAACTGCTATAGAATACAATTATACATTTAAATGTCCTGAAATATGTTAATTTTTCGAACAGGTACTTAAAATGGGCCATTTGACTCATCTTGCAGCTCTGGTCAATCATCGTAGCCGTCAGTGCCCCCCAGCAGCTGTGCTACTGATACCACTTACCACCACCCTGTGTGTGTTGTGTGTGACTACTGTGGCTGCGACTTCGGGATGTCGGCATGCCTTGAGAAGCGCTATATAAAATAAATGATTATTATTATTATTATTATATGATGGAGCTCCACCTATATTATTATCAGTTAAGCATGTTAATTTGTAACCATAACCTCGATGTAAGATGTATGTAAGTATACATTTGCAATCATCTAAGCTTTAGACAGCAATAGAAAATGCTGCACTATTTCATATATTGTAAGATTTATGGTGGATTTCTGTTTTTCATGTTTTGATGGTGAGCAACAGGAACTCAGGATACATCTTGCAGTAATTCATGCATTAATTCAGTGCATTGCATTAGTCAACGATACTTTTTTAATGGATATTCATTTGAAATATATTTAGAAAAATGTCCCGTACCCTCTTGAGTGCCTTCACGTATACCCCCAGGGGTACACGTACCCCTATTTGAGAACCACTGGACTAACATATCAAAACTAAACATTTATTTTATGTAAATCACACATTCATGATTAAAAAAAAATCAACAGTTACCAGTCAAATACGACAGAAATAGAACTATCAATGAGGGAGCAATGCGTTTAACTGTTATCATTCTAAAGTTACACAAAGGTTAGATACTGATTTTAGACACAGTGGCCTGAAACGTGTCGCTTCTTAGAGAAATTGGAAATAAATCAGAATTTAGAGCATCATGAAGATAAACGTTGTCCCAAATATCCTGAAGTGAACAAGATTGTATATTGTCTCCATTGCCTCATAGATGCTGCGTGAATTTGCTCCATGAGTGAAATCGTATATGAAACTTGTTATCATGTTGATACAAAATTAAACATATTGAAACATAGGATACAAATAAAACATACACAATGAAACATATGATACATTAAACATGATATGAAATATATTAAACATATGATAGATAATGAAACAGATGAAACATATGATATATGAAACATGATACATAATAAAACTGATGATACATATGAAACATAATGAAGCACATTTTCATATTATACACATGATACATATGAAAAATATGATTTATAATGAAACATATGAAACATTAAACATATGATATGAAATATATACGACATAATGATACAAGTGAAACATATGATACATAATGAAACATTAAAGATATGATACATAATGATACATATAAAACATATGATACATAGAAACATGATACATAAGGAAACAGATTAAACAGTTGATACATAATAAACAAATATGATACATAATTAAATGATACATATAACACATATGAAACATATTTTCATTTGATACATATGATACATGTGAAACGTATAAAACAGTCGGCCAGCGAGGAAACAAACATATTGACGCTCCCGTGACGTAGAAAGATGAACCACGTTTCCGTAGCAACTGGGGGCGAACCGTTAACCGCAGCGGCCGCTGTACTACGGGAGCTAATCGAGGAGTAGGGGGGGGTTCGTCGTCGGTGACCGGACACCTCATCTGTCTTGCGGGGCATTGAGACAAGGGGGCGACGCAGTTATCCAGGCGGCGAGCCCGCAGTTCCGTCCGGGGATGCTAAATATGTGGAAAGTCCGAGAACTCGTGGACAAAGCGTGAGTACGGAGGAGCAGGTGGATCCATCTGCGGGAGATAAACCGCTAAGTGGCTGCTATGCTAACCGGCTAACGTTAGCCGGGCAGCATCAGCAACCGATACAGGCCGTGACGTCACGGTGATAGCCCCTCAGCTGTTAGCCCCGACTAGCTGGCTAGCTGCCCATCTTCAACCCTGTGCTTTGCGATGGGTTGTTCCACTCTACATGTCCATCACTTGTTCACACGGCGGGGGAGGGGGAGGGGGAGCCCGTCGATTCGTTTATTTACAATCCTAAACGAAAGCTACACAGGTAGCGAGCTAATTCCACTAGTATCGCGAAGCCCATGTCGGTTCTGTGTTTGTGTTTGCGCCGCTGCAAAATCACGCCCTGTGTGTGGACCTGGTGGTGCCTGCAACCTCCACCATGCGTTCACCTGACATTATACAAAGCCATCAGGGAGGCAAGATCATTGTTCGTGGATCGTACATTTCCTGCCGATTAGTGACCAACTATGTCTCGACTGAGCCGGTGGCCCCGGACAGCGACGGCAACAAAGCTGGTCGGCGACACAGATCGTCCTGTTGGTTGCTGGTGCTGATGCTGGTGTTGTTTATCCGAGCACTAGACTCAGCGTGCTTCTTTGTGATATATGTTGTTGTGAGTATAGTGTGCATAATCATTAGACTGTAACAGGAGGAGGGAGAACAACCTTCCTTTCCCTTACAGACTGTTCGTCATTGTTGTTATCAACTTTTTAGATACTTCTCCGAAACACATATTCTAAACTCTAAATGTATGAATGAAATAAATGTTTTAATTCACAAACATAAATGCTATAACTGTGTTTGCCTTGTAGCATGACTTACACTCCAAAGTTGTTTCTGTTTTTTCAGTTGCGATACTTAGTTACCTTCGCATTGAAAATGCGGAAGGTTATGTTTTGATCGCCTGTATTTATTGATTTATTCATTTATTTGTATGCGTGTTCCTCGCATAACAAAAAAAGTTTTAAACAGAATCGCAGGAAATTTGGTGGGATGATTGGTTATTATCCGGGGACCATTTGATTAGATTTTAGGATCGATCGGGTCAAAGGTCAAGGTCATGAAAAGGTCAAAATCTTCTTTTTACCATAGCACGGTCAATTTGTATCCAATTGGCATGCAACTAATGCCAAAATGTTCATAATTTAATGCCCAATCTTGTGATATGCGATTGTATGCGCTCTACCGAGTGCCTGTTCTAGTTCATAAATATTTTTGTTTCTTTCGATAGTCGGTTATGTCATTTAGATTTAGTTGAAAGAGTTTGTATGTCAATCTTAATTTCATGTTTTGAAAACATTTCAGTGGTTTGTACATGGCTGTGATCAGAATGCAACTGCTGCATACAATAATGATGAAGAACCAATCATTTCTTTTTATAATGTTGTACCCTGTATTATGCACTCAGTGGCCACTTTATTAGGCACACCTCCTGTAAAAAGCTAATGTCATCCAAGACTAGTGGCAGCTCCTGTACTGAAGATAACTCTTATTTTCTTTTGCTGGGAGGGTGTCAGCTCCGAGGAGAACGAGACAGAGAGGAAAGGTGCTGTGGAATGCCAGAGCAATGATGGGAACATGAGATTGGCAGACGCGAGGAGCAGAAAATACAGGGAACAATGGCAGTTTAAGAAGGAGGGAGGTTGTGGAAGAGAGATTAATTTCATGTTTCAGTCCTTGGGCTGTCTATTGTTTCAGAACAAACAGCAGCTTGTGAGCCCACACAATCAAAGAGTACAGGAGGCACACCTTGCCGATGGGGAGTTGTTGCTTTGTTGACCTTGCTGTTTACTCGCGTGTATGTCTGCATGCCTGTCCTCTGCAGTGCAGTGGTCGAGACGGCTTTTTAGAAAGCGATCATTCATAATTCAGTGAGCTGAGAGTCACCTTGTCGTATTTGTTTGGTTGTTTGCTATTTAAGAATCACCCTGTGTGTGTGTGTGTGTGTGTGTGTGTGTGTGTGTGTGTGTGTGTGTGTGTGTGTGTGTGTGTGTGTGTGTGTGTGTGTGTGTGTGTGTGTGTGTGTGTGTGTGTGTGTGTGTGTGTGTGTGTGTGTGTGTGTGTGTGTGTGTGTGTGTGTGGAGGGAATCGGCACAGAACAGTGAGGCTGACTGATCGACTGACAATAAAAAGCTCAGTGTTCACATTAAGTGAACAGAGTTATATTACATTACATGTCATTTATCAGACACTTTTATCCAAAGCGACTTACAATAAGTGCATCAACCATGTGTACAAACTCAGTCAGTGGGGAGCTCGCTCCACCACTGAGGAGCCAGGACACCAAACAGTCTTGATTTTGTCGAGAGATTAACTTAAAGTAAGTTACAAGAAAGTGAAGCCACATGGTTTCACTTTTATTTCAATTTCATTGATATTTAATTGGAGTAATATATTTTTCTGTCAACAGCACTAATGTGGTGATGAACTACTCCGAGATCGAGTCCAAGGTGAGAGAGGCCACCAATGACGACCCCTGGGGACACTCCGGTCAACTAATGGGAGAAATAGCCAAGTATGTGTAGCACACGGACACCGTTTCAGTGTGTGCATGCAAACACATGCACGTTACCAGTAAGGTAAACTGTGTTGTGTTATTCGACACACCTGAACATCAGAGGGACTTACTTGACCTGATCATGCATTGGATTACCGGTATGGATTTTGCCAGCACAATAATATGTTTTACTGTGTGTTTGTGTAGATCTACTTTTATGTATGAGCAGTTCCCAGAGGTGATGAACATGCTGTGGACCAGGATGCTTAAGGACAACAAGAAAAACTGGAGAAGAGTCTACAAGGTATGGTAACACTCTGGTTGGAAGGTTAGTCGGGTGACTCCCGTGCGTGCGTGCGTGCGTGCGTGTGTGTGTGTGTGGTCAATGTGGCGGGTTGTGTTGTGCGGCTCAGTTCTGTATCGTTTTATTAGGATCTGGAAAAGCTGAGTTTCAGGGCTTATTTGTTCCTGCAGTCAAGATGCCAGCATGGGTTGTTTACACAACTGACGTAGTTACACCTTCTAGGTTTATTGATTCTCTGGTTTTCTTTATTTTTTATCTTAGATACACAAATATATATATATATATACACATGAGTGTGTGTGTACACACATATATATATATATGTATACATATATTTTATATACATGTATGTGTATATACATGCATGTGTGTATATATATATATATACAGGACTGTCTCAGAAAATTAGAATATTGTGATAAAGTTCTTTATTTTCTGTAATGCAATTAAAAAAACAAAAATGTCATGCATTCTGGATTCATTACAAATCAACTGAAATATTGCAAGCCTTTTATTCTTTTAATATTGCTGATTATGGCTTACAGCTTAAGAAAACTCTAAAATCCTATCTCATAAAATTTTAATATTTCCTCAGACCAAGTAAAAAAAAAGATTTATAACAGCTGAGTGTTTGTCAAGGCTCAGGAAACCCTTGCAGGTGTTTCGAGTTAATTAGACAATTCAAGTGATTTGTTTAATACCCTACTAGTATACTTTTTCATGATATTCTAATATTTAGAGATAGGATATTTGAGTTTTCTTAAGCTGTAAGCCATAATCAGCAATATTAAAAGAATAAAAGGCTTGCAATATTTCAGTTGATTTGTAATGAATCCAGAATGCATGACATTTTTGTTTTTTGAATTGCATTACAGAAAATAAAGAACTTCATCACAATATTCTAATTTTCTGAGACAGTCCTGTATATATATATAAAAACATGCATGTGTATATATATTAGTAATTAGTTTGTTTTGACTTTTTAGAGCATAATTAATGAGTTTAAGTGTAGGGATTGTTAAGTAGAGCTCAATGGACTTTAAATGATCAAAAGATTGTTCCTCAGTCAGTGGTTCTGGTTGCATCCCCTCCATAGTCTCTAATCACGTCTCTGACTATCTCTCTCCACCCCCCTCGTCCAGGCTTTACTGCTGCTGGCCTACCTGATCAGGAACGGGTCTGAAAGGGTCGTCACCAGTGCCAGAGAACACATCTACGACCTGCGATCGCTAGAAAACTACCCCTTCATCGGTGAGTCGCTAAATCCATATTGGCTAGATAGTTATTTTCTTCTTATTCTTACATTTGAAAAAAATGTGTGTGCAAATCTAACTCTATCAGAAAGATCACTGAGTAACCAAAATGGAATGGGTTCATCCTCTGGGGAGAATGAATACAGTGTGCACAGTAAAATTCAATCAATTTGATTTTGATCATTCTTGCGTACACAAATACATTTTGACATTGTGGTGGTCCAAGAGAAAAGTAAAGAAAAACATTATGATTGAGCCTCTCTGGACAATTAAAATCTCACAAGCTTTAATTGATTATCTGACATTGTAAAGACACCTTTCCTTTACACAGCGGGTGACAGTATGGAGGGTCAGAATGTCACCAAAGTCACTTGCGCCAACAACAGTCTGGCCAGTAGTCCTCCCGTTTTATTTTTCTGTGTGTATATGTGTGTATGTGTGTGTCCAGATGAGAATGGTAAGGATCAAGGCATCAATGTGCGTCAGAAGGTGAAGGAGATGGTGGAGTTCATCCAGGACGATGACAGACTGAGAGAGGAGAGGAAGAAAGCCAAGAAGAACAAAGATAAATACATTGGAGTCTCCTCTGACAATATGGGAGGAGAAGGAGAAGGACAAGGACAAGGAGGAGGCGGAGTCGTAGGAGGAGGAGGAGGAGGAGGAGGAGGAGAAGAATTAGGAGGAAGTGGCAGCGGCAGCGGCGTTAAGACCCGTAAGTAATTCACTACGTCTCCTTTGACAAGTCAAATGTGGATTAAAATGCTAATAATAACTTCCCGATCCAAACCCAGCATAATTCAAATGAATTGGAGGAAGCATAACATGTAAAGGAAGCATGAGACCGTTAGAATCAAACTTGAATTTCACGTAATAACAAGGAATTTGTAACACTGATTAGTTGATTTATCAATAAGTTTATCACAAGAGCCCAAAAATTGTCTTCAATAGAACAGTATCCTGACTTTGCATGTTTGTACTTTAAAATTATCACTTAAAAGTACAAAACATTTTCTAGGTCAAACTTATATAATGTGTCGATTATGGTGTGATCGGAGAATTAACAATTTACAATTAATCAAACATAATTATTTACAGGCCGCTCTGATCTTATTGATCTTTTAGTGTCTTATATTTGTTACAGATCAGCATTTTTTACACAACATTGTTCAGTGGAACTTGAAGGAGCTTTATTCTCTCTCTCTCTCTCTCTCTCTCTCTCTCTCTCTCTCTCTGCTTTTCTGTGTTCTTCCTTCCAGCCAATGAGTTGGATCGTAGTAAGTGGGATGAGGACTGGGACAAGAGCCGAGGAGCCTTCCCCTTCAGCGAGAAGCTCGGAGAGATCAGTGAGAAGATCGGCAGCACCATCGACGACACACTCAACAAGTTCAGGAAGAAGGAGCGAGATGACTCGCCCGACAGAATCAGGTAAACATACGATGTGCTGCACAGTAAAACATATTACATAATACATACTTATGTTCCTGAATGGTCTGAATGAATGCTCGTTTTAAATTGATCTACGGGTGTATACTCCATGCTTACTTCTGAATGACTTAATTCTTTAAACCTGCATGCCTTGGATTATCCATGACATAAACAAACCCACAGACGTATAACAGTTGCAAAGCAACAAACCGCCGCTTCTTCTTTGTGTCTGGTTGCCACAGCGACAACGAGGAGGACAGAGCATCGAGAAACGGCAGGCAGGAGATCCTCGAGTTCAAAGATGAGGAGGAAACTGTGACGACGAAGAGCATTCAAATCACACAGGCGACAGAAACCACCACCACCACCACGCGGAAACGCATCGGAGCGACGAGCAGCAAGGCGCTGGACCTGGGGGCCGCAGCCCACTACACTGGAGACAAGAGCCCAGAGGGGAAGGTACTTCACAGACACGCCTTTTCCAAATGTCAGATATCAAGAGTGCACGTTTAATCACCGTGCCTTTTTTATTTCTATCTTCAGTCATCCGCCAGGCAGTCTTCCAGTAGCGGTCTAGCTGACCTGCTCGTGATTGACCCTTTATCCAATCAGAGCACTGCAACAGGTAGTGACACACTTTTGCACACAAAATGTTGTTGGACAAGAGTTAATGAAGACATGCGTATGTGTGTGTGTGTGTGTTCAGACCTCATTGGGGGCTTTGCTGACTTCTCCTCTCCTGCAGCCTCTGCCAGCCTCCCAACTTCCACCGGTAAACCTGTTCTTGCCTCTCTCAGCTCCTCCTGTGGTAATCTGAAGGTGCTCTCAGACTTGTAGTCTGCTTAATGTCGTTCGGACAAAGGGGGAAACTATACACTGTTTCAGCTTAGAGTTTGGTCTTTGTGTCCGAGTGCGTTTGTACAAAGACCTTGAAGCAGTTTTGGTTCAGTAGTTTTTATCACAGCAGGTTTCCAATGAATGTACTAACTGGGCAAACCCATCAGGGTCAGTGTGAAAGTCCACCGTGAAGAAAATCCATATATTAAATCATTTTTTTAGGGGGGGGGGTGTGTATTTGTAGAATATGAGTGTAAATTAAGGACACAATTGGTTCTTGTCAAAATCACAACTAAACCTATCACAACTCTCTTGTGGCCAGCTGCTGCACGATCCAATGGAAATGGAGAATTTGGGGACTGGAATGCTTTCTCCACCAATACACCAGTTTCGTCGAGCTCCGGCCCCGCCCAGCCCGTCACTGACCTGTTTGGCAGCGTCCAGTCAACCCCGGCCTCGAACACTGCCCCACCTTCTACCGAGCTTTTTGACCTGATGGGTGGAGTAAGCCATCAACTAACCAATCCACACGCAACACTGAGTGCCTCTCAGAGCATGACTTTCTCTCTGGGAGGTGCAGCGCCAGGAGCCTCTGTCGCAATGCCAGCCATTCCCCTTTCTCGCTCTCAACAGGTGAGTACGGTATATTTCACAGGGAGGCCTAGTTTGTCTAAAAGTGTATGAGAATCAGAACATGTTAAAGATAATGAATCCCACTGAAGGAATAACCCAGAAACTTCCAATCCTAAATGGTCCTGTTCACAGTCTCAATAGCACCATGAACATGAACAAAGAAATGGCCGACTGAGGTGGTGGCGCAGATCTGGTGGGTGGTTGGCAGGGTAGCTCAGGAGATTAAATGAAATCCAATGTATTGTTTTTTTTATTGTAAACATCTAAAAGAGGCGTGGATTAAAAGAACATGTGAACGTTAATACATGAGGGAAGAGAGGCGAAAAAAAACCCCCCGACTATGCCCCTAGGGGTACAGGAGCAGGAAAAAAAAACCTTTAGCACACAGCACATACATCTTAAACATAAATTGCAACGAGTAGGAGGGGGGGAGGAAGTAGCCAAGAACCGACAAGCAGCCAGCCCGTCCTTCAGCCATTACAGCGCGATCACAGCCCCGCCCCCTGTCACACTGGGGAGGGACGCAGGCGAAGGCGTGGGGGAGGGGGGGGGGGTGGAATTCAGAGTAGTGTATATTGTGTGTTGAGCGGGCTCGTGGTCTGTGCCCCGATAGGGGGAGGGAATGAGAGATTCTCGTTTCAGTGATCTTCGGGAGTTGTTGTTCCAGTAACGGCCTTGGCCAGGCCCGTCCCTGGTAGGGGAGCCGCAGATCATCTTCCTCCCGTTTGCCATAGGGATTTCAATCGATCCTTCATTTTTGCAGAGTCAGCTTCTCCACGATGTTACTACCCAACGCAATCATGTCGGCAGCCTTAGGGGCTTTTACAGCTGTCACCGCTTCCTTAATTTTTCCGAAGCCCAGGCAGCGCCCAAATCAAACAGCGTAATCATAGTTCCGAATATAGATGTGTCTTCGCCTCCACCGGAGAGTGGTGCTAGGGCACAAGACCCGCCACTTCGCCCCCACGTCCCGTCACATATCCCCTCCCCGAACCCGAGCTTCGCTCGAGAAGATGGTGTCAATGCGTTTGGGAGGAAGGGGGGGAGAAAAATGGGGGCCCGAGAGAGCCAGAGAAGAAACATTCGTCAATGCCGTAAACCTAATCAAAGATATATGTCAAAGCACCCCTTAAAGAAAGCTTTTTATTCAAATTTTCAATAATTATAAAGGGTTATAAATCATTCTGAGGCTGTTGATTGCTTTTGGTTTTTTATTTTCTGTTTTTTCTCCTTGTGTATGTCAGGAAAATCTATATTCTCTGTGTAAAACATTTGTTCATTCATTTTAGAGCTTGGGAGGCATGTCGCCTCAGCAGCCCATAGGACAACAGCAGAAGGTTGGTGGTGGAGGTCCAGGATCATTAGGGTCAACCTGGTCTGACCCCTCCGTCAACATCAGTCTGGACTTCCTATCAGCAGGCCTCAACCCCACTAAGACACCACCCACACTCAACAATATCATCCAGCAACAAGGTATTGTGATTCTATTTCAATACACAAAGTATATATTAATTGTGGTCAATCAATCTCCCGCTGCAAACCTCAAAAACATTTTAAATATAAATTGTTTGGATTAGACTGGTCAGTGTAACTATCTGAACAACCCAAGAGAGTGGATTAACTCCTCCCCGTCCATATGTGTCTGTGCAGGAGTTCCTCCGGTTAACCTGCTGGCCCAGAGCTTCGGCGGACTGAACCTCAGCTCCCCGCCCCACGCCCCACCCAGCAGACCACCGGCCACTCCCTTGATCGCAAGCCATGCAATGACGAAGGGCATGCCTGCATCAAAGGGAACGGGCATGCCTCTTTCCTTGGTATCGAGTATGCCCCCTTCAATGACCACGGGGATGGGGGGAATTGCCGTCAACCAAGGCATGATGGGAATGAACATAAGCATGAATATGGGCATGGCCACTCCAGTGATGATGGGTGGCATGGGAGTGCCAGGAGTGAGGTTGGGCCTAGCACACTCCATCACCCCAGCCGTGGTTCCACCCAAACAGGATGCCTTCGCTAACTTTGGCAGCTTTGGGAAATGAAGGAGTTCAAATGTGTGAGTGTGAGGGTGCATGTCTGACATGTTGAGAGCGTGACCCAGAGGACTGCTGTACCTGAAGACAACCGTGCATGTTTCTCTCGATGCTTCTGCTGTCTTTGGTGATCCCAGTCTGTTGACATGATCTCGGCGGTAGGGGGAGTGCCCACTGCCGCTCTTCAACCATTTGATGAGTGAACTTTAAGTCACAGAGAGGACGCCTGAAGAGCAGGGAAGCTGTCAACCCACATCCGCGAGTCATTATTTCCCTGTGAGGAAGAGCTCCTCATCTTTAGCTGCTTTTATATATGAGCTAAAGTATGTCCTCCTACACACACAAAAATCACTGGAAAAAGTTTGGTTTTCTGTAAATGTATAGAGAATCAATCGGTAGGATTAACTCCAATAAAAATGGCATTGCCGTCTTCATTTTGCATTTTGGCTTGAGGTATTGTGTTTTATATCATTTCAACCAAACTTCAATATAAAATGTAAGCCATTGCATTATTGCTAGAGGGGACTCTTTTAGTTTCTGTCACTCCTTGTGTGACCAGTATAACAGTTACAACATGATGCTGGTGCATCCTGAATCCATACTCTGGTCTCCCAGCAGAGGGCACAATGGGTCTACGCCTTTGGATAACAGTCTCGTATTTATTCTTGAGACATGAATTACACATTACATCCTCTTCCTCCTCTTCTCTTCCTCCCCTCCTCTTTTCATCAGGACCGAAGCAGTTCACAGTAACTCGATGCAAAGTAGGTGTATTAGACTTGATGTAAAAGACAACATGAGTGAAACCTTGAACTGATTAGGACAAATGGCTGTAACATACTGTTGGTCTCTTTATATTACAATAATCTGTTTGTTAGAAAATGACAATTTTCCTCTACTTTATATTTTGAATGCCTTCGTTAGATTATTGCCTGAAAAAATCAGTATTTTATTTTGAATACTAATCATTGACAGTTTCTTTTTACACTTATAGATCTCTTCTGTCTATTTTACTTTTTCATACAGACAGTTTATTGATAACGGTACAGTATACTTAAAAAAAAACAGTATTTGCCAACTAGCTTTGGGAGAAGACGGTCAACGATGGTCACAAGACTGAACATTACAATCCTCTATACTTCTTCCAAGCCAGTGGCTCACCTCAATAATTTTTCTTGGTGCACTTCACACATTGTGTACGAAAAAATATTCATATAGATTAAACACATTGGAGGCCATTTTTGTTTTGTTTGCTGAGTTTTAATAAATGATTTATAAGACTAGTTGAGACTAATCAAATCGGTGTTGGGGGAGTCTTGAGCGAAGCGTGTCTGTGTGTGTGAGAAAAGAATAAATGAGTGTGTGTGTGTGACTATGGGAATAGTTCTCAGTTTGAAGTGCAAACCCAGCTAAGCAGAGCCTATTGCCATTTTCTGTGGCAGTGCACTCCAAATGACCAAATCTTTATTTTATTACTCTGAGGAATGATTGCATAGCTTTTAGTGTAATATGTTGTAAGTTTACTTGTACGGTTATGTTCACACTGAAGCTATTAACAACATCATGTAATGTTCGAGAACCACTTTTTTTTGGTACAGGTTGTTTAATTTGATTGTCTAATGTACTTCATTTGAAATTAAAATATAACATTGAAGATTACATCTTCTCCTTTTTGTTCTCGAAGTGTGGACTTTTAGTGTCATGCTCTTGGGAGATTCCAGTATTTTTTTCAACTTACATTTTTGACATTTTAAACTACTTTTCAGCCAACTAGTAAATACAAAAATCTATACCTCCAGAGTTGTATTATTGGTAGTGCATAGAAGGCTTTACAAATAAAACTAGATGGGGAAATAAAATCTTTTTGAGAACAGGTATAAAAAACTTGAAACTCTTACAGTGAAGTATAGCTATGTCCAGCTTTAAATAAACCTGTTTATGCAGCAACACAAAGACAGAAATATAATGAAGAGAAAATTAGAATAAAAAAGAGCACATGAAGACAAAGTTAATAGTGGTTATTTATTCCGTGGCGGATGGCGGAACATATTTTTCCACTGAGCAAAGCAACGGAGATAAACCACGCCCCCTCACCGACGCGATTAAACCACAAATAGTGATAGTAATAGGTTATTATATACTATGAAATAAATACCAGTAGGTTGAGTATTGAAAAGTTAACATAATTAGTACAGAATCAAAAATAAACACAAACTAAATTATTTGTAATTAAGAGAGGGTCATAAACCTGATAAACGGCTAAATAGTTCGCAGGAATGTTGGCACGTGAGCGTCCAATGCTGTTGTCTAGGCAACAGGCCGTTTTTAATCAATCACACTCTAGATTAAAACCCAGATCTAACTAACCCCAGAGTAAAGCCACGGTGGTAAATTGAAGATTGACATGCCCCTTAAAAACAGAAAACGAGAACCGGGGGCAGCGAAGCCCGCATCCCGGCTCTTTCAAACTGGAGCTGCGGGTCAGATTCCGCTACAGGGGACCAGAAATGGGTCCAACGCTTGCAAAGACGACGGGGCCTCAGTTGGAGCGAGTTCTGAATTTGAAGACGGGAGGTCACCACCTGGAAAGCTGCTCCACTCTGAAGAGAAACAGGGTGCAGCGAGAGAACCTCTGAACCCAGATCCAGTCCCCCTCACACCCTCACTAGTCCTCGGAGGTGATAGTCCGGTTCCCAGTTTGACCATCCCGCCAACGAAGGAAGGTACGTTATAGTATTCTGGGATGTATACGGAAAATTATGATGACATGTTTGGAAAAATATCTTATGATAATGATCCTTATTATAACATATTAATTATTTTATTTCTATGAAATAATCAAATCACAATAAAGTGCCAATTCCACATTCAAAACATATCTGTATGCTGAACCTCTGACTTCCATTTACTCTGGCTTTCCTCTTGTGATATCTACCAGATCATGTGTTCTGCCGACAGAAGAAGAACAACATAGAGTTTTTATCTTCGGAGAAGGGAGCAGAACCAGACCCTGGCATCACCGTCTCACAGGCAGAGCCTTCAGCTCAGTCCAATTTAAGGGAACCCTTGTATCCATACCCCCCCATAAAGCCCTATGGACAACCCACTGTTACCCTGTGTAAAGGGACGCACAAAATCCAGTGCAGCCAAGACAGGCGCACTGCAAAGAAGGGACTTGGCAGCATCGAACGACGCCTGACACACTGTAGACCAAACCAATTTGCGGGAGGGACGTCCAGAAAATCCAGGATGGCCTGGGCTTTGGCAGATAGAGGGCGCACCTGCCCCACCTATTTACCCAAATAGGTGACCACCGCCTTCCCAAACTCACACTTACAGATTAAAGGACAACGACTAGGCACCCCCTAAACGATTGAATACCTCCCGTTTTGTATCTCGGATATCGTACCAGATCATGTGTTCTGCCGACAGAAGAAGAACAACAGAGTGTTTATCTCCGGAGAAGGGGGCAGACCAAGACCCTGGCATCTCCGTCTCACAGGCAGAGCCTCCAGCTCAGTCCAATTAACAGTAGGGGCGAGATCCCCCGAGCGACGCTGGCACTCAGTGGCACTTGCCAGCACTTGCCAGCAGATTTCCTTACATTTATGAAATGTAACTCAGCAACACTTTATTTTTTTAAAGGGTATCCTCCTGTTAATTAGAATATATATAGTTGTAATGTGGTGCCACCCAGTCGGAAATTTGCTAACTGTTAAAGTCTGTATAGAACATGAATCACTGAAACTTGAATTTCTTTACAGTTTAAAGTCCAACAGCGAAAGTGCCGACATGTTCACAAAACATGTCATCTACTGACCAGGCTGAATGACCTCTAGATGAACTCATAAAGGGGAAGCACGACAAATTCATACCTGATCCTCCAGTGTTAAACTTTAGACTAACAGTGGCATCTCCTCAAAGTAGAATTTCATGGCGGTATAACAGTATGACATGGTAAAACAATAAATTATATATATATATATATATATATATGTATTATTAAAGAAAGGCGGGTACATAATACATAACATGGTATATAAGTGTAATCAGTGGCGGGCCGTCAGGGCCAGCAAGGCCTTCTCTGCTGGCCTAAACATCATCAGAATATATATATTTTTCTAAATATATTTCCCCACAAATATGTATTCAATTATTTTAATTTCATAGCGTTTCCTCTGTTGCGCTGCTAGTAGCGGGTTGAGAGATCTTTTATCAATCATATTCAGCCATCGTCTGTTGCCAGGGGGCTAACATCTGCCTTTAGGCCTTCAGAATCAACATTGAAGGCGCTGGTAGCTTCAAGTGAATGGGAATGACGATGTTGTGTCAACCAATCAGCTTTAGAGTTGGCTCCTCTAGGCCTTCAAGGCCCCGGGCACAGGACAGGAGCCAGCTAGCAAGCGAGGTGGTGCTTTGATTGGATTACCAATATTGAGAGGCGGGGGGCCTGGTAGATGCAAAACCTCAGAACTAGGAAACTGAATTTGATAAAGGAATTAATCGGACTACAAAGCTGTTTTTCAACCCACAATGGCGTTAGGAGGAGAATATGTCGATTTGGTCGAATATACTTGAAATCTGCTTTGGGTGCGACAATGCCTGTTTAGTGAACAAACGAGTGCAAGTGACTTTTTTTCTCCGTCCCGATGCGCCATTCTGCAGCGGGCGGACGGAGAGAGAAATGACATGCTGTTGTGTAGATAATCAACATCAGTTAGTTTAACAAATGAACAAAGACATGCTATAGAGAAAATGACGGGCGGGCCAATTTTTTATGTCATATCATAATGATAGTAATAAGAGGTGATTAATTCGGTGACTGTGGTGGGACCACAGAAGGCCAGGGGCCAGGCCCCCGCCCCCCCGCCACTGAGTGTAATAGATTACGAAGTGAAACGTAGTAGGAGCAAAACAATATTCAATATAGTACAGCAGTATTGTACAGCAATATCTTATTGCATATTGTAAGTAAGTCTAAAGAAATACATGATCTATCTATTTGTACACTTAGGCAATGACAAAAGAAAAAAACCACAGCTCCTCCATTCTATGATCATAAAACTGATTAACGGCAGCTGATCTGTCGTAACAACAATGGTTGTTCCACCCACAGCTTCTCGCGAGTGTCGTTCGCTTGCTGCCGTCCTGGCACTTGAGTGTTGCTGCCGGCGACTCGTCGCAAACACGCCGCTGAGTTGTCGCCGTACAGGCACCGAGCGGCACTTGCCACAGACTTGCCGCTTAGTTGTCGCCGAGTTGTCGGTGCCAGTGATTGCACTCGCCCTCTATCCCAATTTCCTGAAAGAAAGAAAAACACACCACATAACACACACCACCCCCTCAGGCTGGGAGGTGAACAACACTAATAATCCCCACGACACTGGGTCTTAACAATACATTGCATTTTATTGCAAAATAAATGCTTTGTATGGATATGTGTCGGTTGGCTTTTATTCCAATACAAATACATGTTAGGTCTTTGTTTGGATTTTAATCATTGTTAGTGCATTAAAATTAATAGGAACACTGAAACCAAATGATGTAAAAAACATAATGTTACCTGAGGGGGAGTTTATGCTTATCCGATGCGAGGGTCCAGGGACAAAAGGATGACAAAATACAGATTGTAAAGCCTATGCCAATGTAATTTAATTGATTTTTCAGCTGTAAATATATATTTTGAACCATATATGCACCAACATGAGTAATTTGTCGAACACACTATTCAACTGAAAACAGATCAAGAAAGATTACATTACATAATTACATGAATATAAACATGAATATTTTGCTTCCGATATGTTTTTAAAGTTATGGCATGAGGAGTTTGTTATGGATTTGCGTTTTCCACCCCACAACAATGCAGTAGTTTTCCACTGTGGTAGACTTTTATTATTCTTAAGTAGACAACTTTAGTTTTTTCTTCGTAGTAGTTTCCAACTATGGACACACAACATACTCACCACCACAGCAAACAGAGAGAGAGAGAAGTGGTAACAGCTTAGGGCGATGCAAAAAGTGAAAAAGATTAGAGTCCAATGTAATATCCATAACACCCTGCCCGTTGACTGAACAAAGACATCATGAAGAACAAGAGCCAATGATCGCTTCGCCAAACCACGACGAGAAACCTTTCATCCAATCAGAGCTTACATAATGCGATCTTGCTATGATTGACGTCCAAGCTCAGCGAGTAGGAGAAGCAGAAACCCCTGAGGGGCGTTTCCAGGAAGAGAGAGGTTACATTTTCCTGTAATGGCGGAGCAGACAGAGAGCGAGACTATCGGGTTCAACGACAACAGGTCAGATAACGGCAAATAAAGTGTTTACATGAATATTAGCTCGGTGTACTATTAACCACGAGTCCAGTTTGTATAATAAGTTAGGTATAATTAATTTTAGTCTCGAGGTTTTGATCAACAGAGCTCTTACTTGTGCATGTAGCCATGCTAGCAAGCTAGCTTCCAGCTAACTAGCCTGTGTTGCCTAGCGGCTCGTCTCTGCTCGTGGCACGCGGTAAACACAGGCAGCCAGATCAAACACAGCCAGATGTTTTCCTCTTTCACCAGACTGCCTTCTTCGCCAGGCCCTGGGTTTGTGTTCAGACACGGCTCCTATCTTAGTGCGTGTTATGTGCTCAAATGTGCACGTAAACCAGGCAGCGAGCTAAGCTGCGCTGCATTCATTAGTAAGCGGGGGCATACAACTCCGTCCATTCATTTGAACGGACTGGCTTTTTGTGAACGTTAGTCGAGTTGGTAATGGACGGGACTGTCTCGTTTGATTTGTTTGAGGGTCTTAGGCATGTAAAGTTACCACGATCAGCAGGATGTCACCTTAAAGAACATGTGGAAGAATAAACACCTCCGAGCTACATGACTTACTGGAACGTTACTAAGGTTACACTCAAAGCCTCCACAGCAAAACATACATGTCGGTGTCAGCACATGTTCATATATATATATATATATATATATATAAAATGTGTGTGTTTATGTATACTTTTTTGTTTTAGCTCATTTGTTGTACATAAATCAGAAGAAACATCATTACAAAACCATGTTTTTCTTTTTCACTTGTCAAGGTGGTCTTCGGTAATGATATAACAATCAGAAGTGGGCCTTAAGTAGCAAAAGGTTGAGAACCACAGGTATAGAGAGCATATTATGAATATGACCTATGTTTCCCAGCCATATCTGAGGTTTTTTCTTAACGCTGCACTTACCACACTGTTTTTAACTTGATATTGTTTTGTGTGCCAGAATGGTGCAGCAGGCAGTACGGTTCCGGGGCCCTTCACCTGTGCCTGCCCAGAGCCCCGTGTTACGAGGCCCACCACCACTTCTGAGGCCACCGCCACCTCCTTTTGGTATGATGAGGGGACCCCCGCCACGACCACCATTTGTACGTCCACCCTTTGACCCCAACATGCCGCCCATTCCACCACCTGGAGGCATGCCTCCACCCATTGGACCTCCTCATCTCCAGGTGACTGTTTCCCATTTGTATACAACATGTAGGTTTTTCTTTACAGAAGTGTGCGGTTAAAATGTTAACTTTGCCTGCAGGGATGGTTCACACACATCATTAATAAAGAGACGTACAATAGATTTAGTATGATGTTTACATCTAGTGTAACAGACTGTAATATCTCAAATATTAGATTCTTAGAAAAAACATATATATGAGTGAGAAAAAACACGTGAAAGCGTTATAAAGCATGCTCATGAATATAAAATACGTCAAATCAAACTGAACTTTTTTCAGGAAATTGTCAAACGGCTGTCTAATTTAAATTGGCAGAATCTAGGTCAAACATACATTTAGTAGACCAGCATCATACGTACATCTCTTGCATGAGAAGTGACAAGAAAGGGGGTACTTACCTCTTGCTCTGCCCTATATTGCATTAGAGGAATCAATATTGCAGCCTAGGAATGGGATGATATATGATTTTATCAAGGACTGTGTCAGGAAATAACAGCATTACTAGCTCTTAGAACAAGACATAATCAAGAAAGAATATGACTAAACCCGATTCATAATCTGTTTGACTGTCATTCTGTCTTGAATGATAGAATTTGATGACTAGAACCTCGTAATTCGAATTCAGAGGTTTGAAGTGTCGGCTGCTGGCTAAATATTCGACTGCTTGTCTATCTGGCCACCGGGGAGGACTCTAACCCTATTCCTTAAAATTTGAAAATGTAACACTGGGGTTTTGTCTCATGCTGCAGAGACCTCCGTTTCTTCCCCCTCCCATGGGGAACCTCCCACCTCCTCCAGGAATGCTGTTTCCTCCCGGGATGCCCCCTGTTCCTGCACCTGGAGCCCCTGCACTCAGCCCTGCAGAGGAGATCTGGGTAGAAAACAAGACGCCAGAAGGAAAGGTAAGATCAAGCTCATATGCAAGCACATCGTCTGGAAAAACATGGAGAAATTAATTAATTATTTTTAGTCTTTTCAAGTTTCAAGAGTGAAATATTTTGATGATATAAGACAGCTGTTTTAATGGTGCTAATCACTTGATTGCATTTACAGCTTTGCAGGTTTTGAAAACTAGAAATGCTCACTGCTTTAAGGAGCCACTGTCTCACTTTAACTTGATTTCATTTGAAAACCCCATGATTAATCATCTTAGTAATATCTTTAATATTGGGCTGGATATTGGGCTGCCATTCTAAACTGAGTTGATTTGGGAGAAATCTTGCTTAAATGTCGATATAATCAACAAAATTGGTTGGCACTGTATTTACAAAAAAGTTGTAGTGTGTGTACAAGGGTCGAGGATAATTACACATTTGTTGCCTAGTTTTATAGAATAATTACTGTTTGTTCCCAAGTAATACGTGTGTTCTTGTCCATTATCCCTTCCAAAGGCATATTACTACAACGCCAGGACCAGAGAGTCATCGTGGAGTAAACCAGATGGTGTGAAGATCATCCAGCAGTCTGAACTCAACCCTCTTCTTGTCGCGGGGTCTCCGGGGCCGGGTCCAAGTGTTGGGGGGACTGCAGCTGCCAGCAGTGTTAACACTACAGCCAGCACAACATCCGCAGCCTCCACGACTCAGGCCCTGTCCACAGCTTCCTCCCGGACACATGCCTCCAGTCCAGATGCCGCCTCCCTCTCCCCCTCCGTTACCATGGCCGGTAAGGACAGAGTCTTCTATGAACAGACAAGCATGCACACTAAAGCAAAAATAAAAATCTTCTTTATTTGTGTTTTTGTATCCAAAAGCCACTGTTGTAGCAGCCATGTCCCCAGTGTCCTCGACTGTTGCTGTGTCTCCAGTCACTGTCGTAACTGTTTCCACGGTGCCCTCACCTGTTACGACGCTGCAGACCATGCCAATGCAGACCATGCCAATGCAGACCATGCCTCTACAGTCCATGCCACTGCTTCCTGCAGGCCTGTCTCATAGTGTGGGCCAGCCCACTTCAAACATACCTGCCTTCCCCCCTGTCATGGTGCCTCCTTTCAGGGTGCCCTTGCCGGGCATGCACATCCCTCTACCAGGTAAGAACTACAGACTAAGAGCAAGAAACTAACGGCACACAATATCTAGCTGCTATCATTATGCTCTTGAGAGGAACTACTGGATAAATACTTTGGAATCAGGTAAAATTGTCTACCTTTCTATCTATGAAGTGATCTTGCCGATTTATTGGTCGGGCTCCAAGAAGGAGTTTTCTATCTGACATGTTGAAATTTGAGATGTCCTAAGTCAAGGGGCTGATCCAGGATCAGAGTGATGTGTCTTTTCTTGGTGATTGTGTGTCCCCGTTACACTTTCATCCATGTCAGATCAATAATTTAAGTTAATTGTATTAGTTTTGAACCAGGCTCTTTGGAATTTGGATTAAATAGCTCATGAAAACAATGGTGGGCCACATTTCGTAGGCTACACTTGTTAGTTCAATGTGCCAGATACATTTAAATCAATACATCTGGTGCTGCTATGTAAATGTAAATAATGGATTAGGTATCAGCAGATATATCCTGTTTATGGTTTGCTCTATTGAGTTCAGTCAGCACATATTTGTCAGGTAACCTTTTGTTGAATTATTAATAATTATAATTTAGGGTAATCTAAACGCAGTTGTATGTTTGCTTTCATGTTTGTTTGTTTTTCGCTCTTTGTTTTTCTTTCTCTGTCCCTCATTTTGGTAAAATAAGCTCATTCTGGTTAATTCTCCCTGTATATGTGTTATTTGTGGAAGAAGTGTCGTAGTCGGACTTACAATCCGATGGGGCTAGTTTCAGTTTAGAGCTGATTGTTATTAAACTGTCAAATATCTGACAGAGCTTCCTGCTTGATGAGAGATGTGTAGATGTGTGGTGTTCCAGCATTATGCATTCACTACTTGAGAAGGGATTTATTTTCTTCCTGAATTTTCTTTTTTCTATTCATCATAAGTGTTAATGTGGCATCCAAATAAATCATAGTTTGTGAACCGAATGTACAATGCTCTTTCCTCTCAATACATTACAGACTCATGAATGTCAACAGAGACTGAGTTGTTGTAACATAACAATAACACACAGTCTATAATTGGAGCCACACACACAGACGCTTAGACGCCATGATGGCTCATATTCAGTGTCCCGCTGTGTTCAACCAGATGCTTGCTTGTCTGTTGTTCTCTCAGGTGTAGCAATGATGCAGATAGTAGGTGGACCCTGTTTAAAGGCAGGCCCCGGACCCAACGGTAAACACCAGCCGCTCGCGTCTCAGATCTACAGTAGATGGCATGGTAGTGATTGGTCTCTATATATATTGTATATGGTATGTATGGGAACCCTCAAACAGTGGCATTGTGGTGAATGCTGTGAACATGATCCATCCGGTGTACAGTGGAATACAAATGTTCCTTGTTGCAAACAGAGTATTCAGCTCTCACTAATGATGAATGCTCTTGTCCAGGACTTTGGTCTGGTTGCTCTTAGTAAATGAGAGACACTTGAAAATCAACAACTAAATAGTTATATTGGGTTGAGCCGTTAATTGTTAGGAACAGTCATTTTTAGGTTAGTGTTTGGGGACTGGAAACCTGAGACAGAGTCCATCTTTGTTAGTTCCCATAATGCAAGCTGGCTGCTTTTACAAAAGAGAGACGCAATAGGGCTGTAGCAGTAAGGTTGTGTGCTGTCTTCCTTAGTTGTGTGTGTGTGGGGGTGGTCACTGCTTTGTATGTTTATTCTTTAGATTTATTTATTTCTTTAGAAAGAATAGATTCTTCAGACTTCAGCCGTTTCTTCCAGAAAATGATGTAATCCTCTAGATGACAAGCACATTGTGACAGAGACAGCCCTCAAGCTGCAGTGATCAGTTTTATTCTGCCTGTGGAGCACTTTTCCTCACCTTGGAAATGACATTTCACAAATGAATGTATAAACTAATGCTTTTTCAACAGTGCATAGTCAACTGCAACTAATATTATTGGCTAAGACAGAAAGACGAGTCTCCGCCAATCTTGGTCCGTCTTTTTCCTCTCTGTCTAATGATAGGCATGCTTCCTGGCATGGGCCCGCCTTTAGTTTCCATGATGCACCCACAGCTGGCCCTCTCGGCAGGTCCTATCTCCATGGCCGGATCAATGCATCTCCCCGAGTGGTCAGAGTACAAAACAGCTGATGGGAAAACGTACTACTACAACAACCGAACACTGGAGTCCACCTGGGAAAAACCACTGGCTATTGTGGAAAAAGGTAGACACACACACACACACACACAGTCAGCTCTAACATGATGAGATAAAGACTTGTAGTGGAACATAAAAGCTTTACCCACTTTGATTTTCGTCTCATCAACAACACATTTGTAAGATGATGATTATCGGTCCTAAGATTTAGCGGTGTCACTTGCAGCAGCATTAAACCCTGGCACAATTGATGACGAGCTGCATTTGTTGAGCTACACGCCAATTCTTTTAGTTACCTTACTGTTTGTGTGTTGCCATTTCTCCTCGCTGTCTTCAGAAAAAGAAGCAGAAAGGATCAAGCAGCGCCTGGCCCAGCAGGAAGCTGAGGCGATTGAGATGGAGATGGAGGAGGAGAACAAAATGGACCACGCTAATCATGAGAAAGAGGTATGTGACGAGTAAATGACCTGCTTGCGAGTTCAGTTTGAGTAACATTGGAGGTTTTGACTGTACTTTAGTATTCATTAACTTTATACTTCTACCCTACTACATATCGGGGGGAATTTTTTACTTTTATCTCATTACATTTATTTTACATTATTAGTTACTAGTCACAGATTCAGATTTTAAATTTAAAAAAATACAAATTGGTATTTGTTGTCTACTTTCACAGCCGGCTTGATTGATTGCCTCCAGTGTAAATTAATAGAATCAAATTTCATTCAACTTGATGTTTCCCATATTGCTAAAACAGAACATTGTAGAACATTTAAAATGGCACATTATATTAAAAAGAATCCTGCTCTGTGATGATAATTAAGTACAGTCTTGTCATGTTGTAATATACATTATATTCATAATTCAATAAGGAATGCTATCCACTGTTTATAATCTATCCTACATTACTGTTCTACATGTACTATAATGAAAGGCACACCTTTCTGAAATAATATATCTGTTTAATGTTATGAATGTAATAGTAATGAAGATAACTGAATTTTACAATCGAGGAGCTTAAAGAAGAAGAGATGACGGAGGAGGAAAAAGCCGCTCTGAAAGCAAGACCAGTCGCCACCAACCCTATCCCTGGCACGCCATGGTACGCACGCCACACCACGGCCCTCGCCATCATTCTACTCTACTATATTGCAATGAACCTAATGCCTTTTTTTAAATATCAGGTGTGTGGTATGGACGGGTGATGAGCGAGTGTTCTTCTACAACCCCACAACACGGCTCTCCATGTGGGACCGGCCCGAGGAGCTGGTTAGCCGAGCGGACGTCGACAAGCACATCCAGGAGCCGCCGCACAAGAGAGGCCTGGATGATGGCAAGAAGACGGGTGTGGACAAACGCTCGCACACCGTCGGTGATAATGGCATTCAACGCAGCACTTATGATAATTGTGTATATATGCCAATCGTTTGTGTGGTGTTAATAATAAATTATATGAATCATGTACCTGTTTAAAACTACAAAACCAGGGCCACAGAAGCATGTGTGCGTTCGTGTTTTTTTAATTTATATCGAGCCAGAAAGGGATGCCATCAATCTTAAATGTTTTGCGCTGCTGTGTGATTAGTATTTATTTTGTCTCTTACTATTGACAGGTGTCAATAAGGAGGAGCCAGAATTAACCATTGCTAGTGAAGAAAATCAAGATGAGGAACCAACTAAAGCCAAAAAGAGAAAGTAAGTCATATGTGCCTCCCTTGACTCCCATGGGTGCTCCATGTTCTAAGACGGTGTCCCTACATCAGCGGCCCAGGATCTAATCCGACCCGCAGCCCTTTGCTACATGTTGCTCTCTCCCCTTTCCTGTCTGTCTTCAGCTGTTTAAAGAAAGCCATAAAAAAAGGGATTCGCCATACGTCTCTAAATAATACATTATCAAATCTTTCTTTAGCCGTTTGTTGTATTTTCCTGCCTTTCTACTTTGTCTCTCCCCCTCTTGACCGTTGCTGTATCACCTTCAGGAAGGAGGAGGTGAAGGAGGCAGACTCGGAGAAGGAAGCAGCGATGGAGGCAGAGCTCAGAGCTGCCAGAGAACGAGCTGTAGTGCCGCTCGAGGCCCGGGTGATCCAGTTCAGAGAAATGCTGCTCGAGAGAGGGGTAATGCAAATCTGTGACATTGTACAGAGCAATGTTTTGAGGTGGTTTGCTTCAATCTACATAAACAAAACAATGATAGTCTTTTAAATTCTACACATTGCTATTGGACTGTCTTTCTCATGCTATCATTGTCTATCTTACATGCAGGTGTCTGCATTCTCGACTTGGGACAAAGAGCTTCATAAGATTGTGTTTGACCCCCGTTACCTTCTGCTCAACCCGAAAGAGAGGAAACAGGTTCAGATCTTTGTCATGTGTTTTCTTCCCTCCCCCTTACCGTTACTCATCCTCACAATCTTGTGATTTTTACTGGCCATTTATTCATATCCTTAAGTCATAGTTTTGTGTTTATTTTCTTCAGGTGTTTGATCAGTATGTGAAGACACGAGCGGAAGAGGAGAGGAAGGAGAAGAAGAACAAGCTGATGCAGGCCAAAGACGAGTTCAGGAGGATGATGGAGGAGGCAAAGTTCACACCACGGTAAAGAAACAGGCCAGTTGTTCTACTGGTAGTTTGCGTTTCCAAAGACTATTCATATTTATCAGTAACTTTATTCTTATTATTGTGATATTTTTTCTTACTTTTTAAAACTTTTTTTTCAGAGCACGAGTAAAACCTATATCTGATTTTATGGAACATCCTGTTCTCCATTTTGGAGTTTACTCACTATTTAATTTTTCAATATATCTAATCAGTATTTAACGTATTTTATTCTTTCTCGTTTGCCAAAGAGTTCATTTAAAAAAATGTTGTTCTTTTTTTTTTTTTACAGAACAACGTTTAGTGAATTTGCAGTGAAGCACGGTCGAGACCCACGATTTAAGACCATAGAGAAGATGAAGGACAGGGAGACCATCTTTGTGGAATTCATCAACGCTATAAGGAAGAGAGAGAAAGAAGACTCCAAGTCCAGAGGAGAGAAGGTATGTCCTGTTCACATTCCAAAGTATTGTATCTCACTGAAACACAAATGTGGTTTTATTTAAGTGAAAGAGGTATGTCGACCATGAGATGAGGCCCTGTGGGCTTTTACCATCTGCAGGTCCAGCTCTGCTGCTGACTGTATTTGGACAGATTTCCAATTTTGATGTGTATGTGTTCTCAGGTGAAGCAAGACTTCTATGATCTCCTAAGTGATCAGCACATAGAGGTCGGCCACCGGTGGAGCAAAGTGAAAGAGAGGCTGGAGACTGACCCAAGATACAAGTCGGTGGACAGCTCCGGACACAGAGAAGAACTTTTCAAACAGTACATTGATAAACAAGCCAAGGTATGAGCTGTTGTCTTTATGGTGGCTTTGATATGCATGTGCTACGAAAATCTGAACTGCATCGCAGCAGCTGTGAACTTAACATTGCTTTTTACTGTGTGTGTGTGTGTTGGTATGAATAGATAACTAATTGATTCATCTTTTTTAATAAGTGTCTGAATATTGCTGGTGAACGTGTACTAACATATCTAACGTGTTGCACAGCTAAGACAGACCTCCAAATATCTTTCCCATTTGAAAAAGTAGACAACATATAATTCAGATTCAAATCCATTCATAGCGTGCCTGTTTTAAATTAGTCAGCCACCCAGATTTGACTAATCCAGTAACCGGTTTTATTGATATGGAGCTAATAAATTCCTGATAAATCAAGTCAAAGCGTAAAAAAATATGGACCGAATAATCTGTCGTCGATGAGAAGCTCAAAAACTGAGATGAAGAAATAATTTTGGGTCCCAGGGCAAATAGTGAATTTCTTCAACATAAGAGCAATTAATCTGTCCTCAAGTATATTACAAGACTACTCAACCTGTGAAAATCACAAGAATCAATAATCCGTGTGCAATGGAGAGTTCCCATCTCTGTTTTTGGTAAAGGCTCCTCATTGTTCATCACAAACGTAACTAATCCCAACCGTGTGTGTCCTCCACAGAGCGTGGACCTCGACAAGGAGCGAGATCTGGAGCGGCAGGCTCGTATCGAGACCAGTCTCCGAGAGAGGGAGCGGGAGGTGCAGAAGGCTCGGTCAGAACAGACCAAAGAGATCGACCGAGAGAGAGAGCAGCACAAAAGGGAGGAGGCCATCCAGCATTTCAAAGCTCTCATGTGTGACATGGTGAGACGCTCTGCCGCATATTTAGTCCCCCGGAATGTGATAAAATAAGTTAATTATACTGATTTTTGTGTCACGCTTTACTCTCAAAATTTGACCAGAGAAATTGATTGGAGAGAGGGATGATCATCTTTGATCATTTGAGAAATGCATGCATGTTGGTGGCAGCGGAAGACTGACGAGTGCGTGCGCCCTCATTCCTCAGGTACGGTCCTCAGATGCCACGTGGTCAGACACTCGGCGTAACCTGCGAAAAGATCATCGCTGGGAGTCGGCCTCGCTGCTAGAGCGAGAGGACAAGGAGAAGCTGTTTAACGAACACGTAGAAGCCCTGGCCAAGAAGAAGAAAGAACACTTCCGCCAGCTGCTAGATGAGACCAGCATGGTGAAAAGTAAAAAGGTGCCAAAAGCAGAATAAGTTACCATTCATCTTTTCTACGCTGTTCTTTGTCTTCATTTGCTTTTTCTTTGATCGCATGCCCATTATTTTGCTTTCTCAATTAATATGAAATACAAAGTTTTCCTTAATTAGTTTTCTAAGCTTATTAAGTGTATTTTTATTTTGTGTTGGAGATCACTCTGACAACCACATGGAAGGAGGTGAAGAAGATTATCAAGGAGGACCCTCGCTGTATTAAGTTCTCCTCCAGTGACAGAGTAAGACGTGTTATTTTGCTCGTATTATGAAATGTTTACTGTTTCTCAACAATTTACTTGAGTTTTGTGACTATTGATGGGTTAAGGCGCACTGTAGTTACATTGCAAATAACTCTTCCTAGTTGTGGAAGACCAAACCTAGAAGCTAATCAGCCCATTATCAGCTGCCTTCTTTCATAAAGTACAAACACCTGTTCTGAATTGGTCAAAAGATATTTTTCTCCCATCTTAAATAAGTTATGGTGCGAGTTGAATTTGGCTGTAACGGTTTCATCCAGTTTGAGTTTTGTGTCTGACGTGTGAATCTGTTTGTAGAAGAGACAACGGGAGTTTGAAGATTACATCAAAGACAAGTACATCACAGCCAAGGCTGATTTCAGAACCCTGCTGAAGGAGACAAAGTTCATCACATACAGGTGTGTACACTTACTTAACATACCACGGCAATATTAGTATCTAAAAGTAATTCAAAAATACTACAAATCTTTCGGTTTCAGCTTCCGCTTTCTTATACCAATAAGAGGTGATTCTTCTCTTATTGTAACTGTTGCTCAGATGGATCTGTGTCTCTTTCTGCTCTTTCATTTGCCCATGTACAGTTTTTATTTGCCATGTAGAAAATGTTACTTTGATTGCAAATCCCTCATAATGTATTTGTACAGAAAATTGTAAAACTAGTTTAAAAAAGTAGTCTTCGTAGCAAAGGAAAGCTGTACGGTATACAAGTGTGCCTCACGAAGACTTGAACCAAAATCTGAAACGCAGCGGATACTATTCATAGTATTACCGTATTTATTCTGAATGCCTTCTGCCCGTCTCGCATCTTCTTATCCCTCAGGTCGAGAAAGCTGATCCAGGAGTCTGAGCAGCATCTGAAGGATGTGGAGAAGATCCTTCAGAACGACAAGCGGTACCTCATCCTGGAGTGTGTCCCCGAGGAGCGCAAGAAGCTCATCATGTTCTACATTGAAGACCTAGACCGCCGTGGCCCCCCTCCTCCCCCCACTGCCTCCGAGCCCACCCGACGCTCTACCAAGTGACCAATACATAATCTTCTCGGCCGGTGCCCTCCCTTTGGCCAGAGCATGATCTCCCCCAAACTCACCCTGAACCCCGCTATTCGGGCCCGCGGCTGGCCTACCAGTGTTATTGCCGGGGCTCATTTTGCTTAGAGACGTACCATAGAGATGAACGGTTATGGTCTCTGTTATGTTGCCTCTTAGCCCTGAAATAGCCCTTTATTTAAGGCCACAGCAGGGACCAGAGGTTACCTGATCTCAAGGTGACCGTTGAGCCCTCACCTCTGACCGGCCACATTAGAGGGAGAGGGATAGTGATACGTCTGCTGCCCGAGCAGCAATTGAGGTGTAAGATAGCTGATGTAAATGAAGATAAGTGTGTGTTTGAGAAAGTGTGGGCACGTGTATGTGTGTGTATGTATGTGTGTGCGTGTATGCGTGCGTGCATGTGTCTGAGGCGTCCTTAAGCCTTACAGCTCCACTTTGCCAGTCATTGTTTCAGCGGCTCAGTGTGAATGTTAGTTTCTGCTCAGTGGTTTACTCTGATGTTGCAGCAATTTCTTTGTTGAATGAAATAAAGGCAACTCCCACTGTTTTTCAATATGTCGTTATATGGATTTTCTTTTCTAAATGACCTCAATACAAGCACCACATACAATCGACTGAAGGAAGCATTGACATATCTGGTCAATTTCCTCACTGGGACTAACAATGGATGATCTTATCTTATATAATGGGAAAACAACCCTAACCTGATACATCGAGAGATTACATGTTATCTCTGGAGAATGATATAAGTTGTATGTACCATGTTTAAATTAGCCAACGTGACTCGTGAGCTTCACAGTTCTATGACCGCCCACCCTTTGACCGGTTCCGGAAGTGAATTTCGCATTCATTCACTCTAGTAAACATTATTTTATGAAGAGTTTTAAGCATAAAACTAAGCCGTTCGACTACGATATGAATCTTGACTATAATATTTGATGTGTAGTCCCAAAAAAACGTTGGAAATGGTAAAAGGAAATCATACGAGTGTGTGCGCACTTACCTTGCGCTGACTGCTGTGATTGGTCGAAACAAGCCTCGTTTCAAATCACGTGATGTTACCGGAAGTGAACGTGACCGGCGGTTGATTGGAGAATTGATCTGCATGGTCATTAGAGCCATCTTCTGTGCAGTATAACGACCACATTTAAAACGCAGTCGTGCACATTTACAGCGACGGAGTCAACTGACCTGCGTTTTGTTGTGTAAAGAAAATAGGAATAAAAAAAGTAGCTGACTTCAGCATTAACCTAATGCTTTAGCTAACGGTCGCTGCTGCCGTTGGCCTCCTTTCTCCCGGTTGTCTCCGCTCTGGTGCGATGATGTGCAGCCCGCTTCTCCCGCTGCTGGTCGTCGTGCTGTCGGCTTGGTCGGGTGTCGGAGACCCGGCGGGATCCGCTCATGTCGACGGAGCTCCGCCGTCTAAAATAGGCAAGAAAAGCACCGTGTTAAACACAAAAGCTGATGAATTTATAGCCTGTCAGCACTCGTTCAGAGGCCGACACGCTACTCTGAGCGATGGTGAAATGAACGTATTCGTGCGTGGTCACCAGATAGCTCGTTAATCCTCCATTGTGTTTTCACGAGCACCTGTTAAATACCGTTATTATTACATGTAGCGTTATATGGTAATTTTAATTTCGATTCAAAACGTTGGTTAATAATTTGTAATTCAAATGGCATGTTTTCATTATTGCACTTTGAAGGATGATGACTTATTTATTCAAATATAGCATGCGTGTAATAAAGATAAATCACATGGCAATAATGTTTAAAGTCAGCCAGCTAGAAAACGTTGGACCCTTTGAGTCCCAGGCTTCCTCCTCTTTTCTCTCATCTTTACACAAGTCTGTTTCGCCTGCGTCCACCTGTTCAAGAAGTCCATCACTCATTTAAGATTGCCACTTTTGTTTGTCAAAATTACTTAAACAATCATTCAAAATACTATAGTAGTAGACACAATAACACAATACTTTTGAATCGCTCAATTGTGATTAATTTGTATTATATATTGAGTAACATGCATTTTTAGCAGGTCTTTAAACTCCTGCAGATGACATACAATTATACGCACAATTTGGTAGGATTAATGTCACTAATTTTCTGCCAAATTTCACTTCTGTTTTCACACTTCTTCTCTGTCATTGGCTCCGGTCCTCTGTGCTCCAGCGGTGGTCGGGGCAGGGATAGGAGGCAGTGCCACAGCCCATTTCCTGCGGCAGCACTTTGGCCCTGAGGTCCAAGTAGACGTGTTTGAGAAGGGGGCGGTCGGAGGCCGTCTTGCCACTGTAACCGTTAATCACAACGACTACGAGTCTGGAGGTTCCATCATTCACTCCCTCAACCTCCACATGCAGGAGTTTGTCAAACAGCTAGGTTTGTGGACAAACACACGACACCCAAAGCTTAAAGGGCAGACAAGACAACAAGTATATGTAACTGCGTAGCATTCATTTAGTCACTTATCTGTCAATGGATGCATGTTAAATAGTCAAAAGTGAGTTAAAACAAGAGCTGGGCAGTAACAGAGGTGATTTCCAGTGGAACCTGCAAACATCTGTTTCGGGTTTCTTTGTGGAAATGAGTTGTGCTTTTTGTAGAATATGGAGATCCTGTGTAACAGCGATGAAGATGAGTATCTAGCTTGATCTGACACATGTTGTGACTGCCTCCAGCAGACGTAAGCTGAGCAAGAAAAGTGATCATCAGTCAAGAAAGGTTGATGGTTTGAATTTAATAAGCAGCACTTTATGTGTGTCTCTCTTAACTGGAAGACAAATCATAGTGGTTCTGTCTCCAGGATTCAGGGTCCAGTCTGAGTAAACTGACCACATGACTGTTTACATCTTCGAATGCGGCATTTCATTTCAAAGTCAAGAAATGTTCAGAGAAAATTACATTGATCAATGGCAGATCACAGTTCTTAAAATATATATGGAAATATATATATTTTAATTTGAAAATGTACCATTTATTCAATACTAAATTCCTGCCTGTGTGTATCTGTGTTTGTTTGTCCTTTGTGTCGTCCTTTGTCCGCCTCTCAAGGTTTGAAGTACCGACGCAGTGTGGCGGGTAAGACCGCTGTGTTTAACGGCAAGCAGGTGATTCTGGAGGAGACAGACTGGTACCTGTTGGACCTGTTTCGGCTGTGGTGGCGCTATGGCATCAGCTTCATACGCCTTCAGATGTGGGTGGAGGAAATTATGGAGAAATTCATGAGGTGAGCCAGAACAATTTGTGCCGGGTTTTCTTTACAGGATGTAGCTGTTGTGCCGCTATACCTGGATATATAGTTTAGGTATAAAATGAACGCCTGATACTGCCTCACAGTGTGGCAGTCAATGGCTAAAACGTATTATGATTTATTTCATTTCCTAGCCTGCCGCTGTAATCACTTAAAAACCTAAACTAAGTGTGTGACTTTCCAACCATGATGTCTAAATAAATACGACAACAGAGCTGTTGTCTTCCCTCAGCTAGTACTGTCTCAGATATCAGGTGATGCACAACCTCACAAGTGACAGTCAAATATGGCCAAGACAATGAATATTTTGCTAATATTATGTTATTTTGACTCCCTAGTCATTGACCTCTATTTCCTCCCTCAGGAAGTGATTTATCTCTTGTATCATTTAGTCTTTCTTACACTCTTTAGATCAACTGTGAGCCTGTATATCCCTCTCTCTGTTTCTGTCTTTTTTTTCTGAGATGGGAAGATTTTAATCAGAAAATCTGCCTGCTGATTCATTCATTTGCTACTGTCATTGATAATTAACCATTTGTTGCATGTATAATACAGGATCTACAAGTACCAGGCCCATGGCTATGCCTTCAGCTCGGTGGAGGAACTATTAGACTCTCTTGGGGGGAGTGGCTTCATCAACATGACCCGGAGACCACTCTCTGATTCCCTGCTGGAGCTGGGTGTATCGCAGCGTTTCATCGACGAGGTCATCGAGCCGGTCATGAGGGTCAACTACGGCCAGAACGTCAGCATCCCTGCCTTTGTAGGTCAGATGAGTGACGAAATGAGCAGTAGAAAAAGAGGAGGGAGCGAGTGGCCGTTGATAAGTAGAAAAGAGATGGAGAAGAGGAAGGCTGCGGCAATGAATTTTGGGCGGGTGGAGGTTAGGATGGAGGAAAGGAAGGAAAAAAGATACAGGAGACGCTGAAGGGAGGAGCGGGAGTTGGAAATAGAAGAGGGGGGAGAAAGGTGTGAGTAAGGGGTGGCCTATGGGAGCAAGAGAACAGGAACATGTGTGGGCAGCTGATAATTGGTTTCCAGCACTTGGTCCTGTCTGAGAGAGTGTGTGCGTTTGTGTGTGTGTGTTACAGGCGCTGTGTCTTTAGCTGGTGCCCAGAATAACCTGTGGGCAGTGGAAGGAGGCAACAAGCTGGTATGTTCTGGCCTGCTGAAGATGGCTAACGCTAACCTGCTGCAAGCACAAGTCAGCTCCATCTCGCCCGTCTACTCAGGTGCAGACCACAGGAGCGGAATATTAGCAACTTGTAACCTGCAGCAAACTAGAATTGGTGCTTGTTTATTTCTCTTGCTGCCACAGTATTTAACATTTTACAAAACATCACAAAAACGTGTTCCTATACATACTAATATAAATGTACCGTTATTATCTGCACATTTTTTAGATATGTATTATAAAAATAATATTAATATATTATCGATATTTATATTATATATATATGTACCGTGTTAAATATATATATATATATATTATACATTTAATATATTAAATGTAAATATAGATGCATATATATATAACGGTATATTTATATATATATATAATTATTCATTCATTATTAATTATTATAAAATATAAATATCACACACAAAAGTTAGCAGCCAAGAACAGTATATAATAGCCTATATATATATTTATACTAGGGATGCACTGTATATATATATATATATATTAGGGCTGTCAATCGATGTAAAAAAATTAACTAATTAATCGCACATTTTGAAATTCATTAATCGCGATTAAAAGTTTTTTTCTTCTTCTTTTTAAAGACAAATCTTCACACAGAGCTGTGTTTTCAAAGAGGCTCCTACCTATAAAGTGCCAGTGAGGTATTTAATATTGTGGATGATGAATAGTTTCTTCAGTGAAACATCCAGATTAGTAAAAAAAAAGAAGTATATTGAGACCCCATTGGTCCTGTCATCTTTAACACTGAACAGCAGCAGAACCAGTGGCCTTGGTAACTGACTGACATTCAAATATGTCTCATTAACCCTCTGGAGTCTGGGGGCATGTTCTCCATTTTACAAAAAAATGTAAATTCACCTTTTAAAGGCGTTTTCATATGACACATCCCAGTGTTATACATCAAACATTCCAGAACAATCTCAGCTCTCTACAATGAGGCTCAGTTGTCCTCGTGTTCTCTGGTTCTCTGACTGACAGGCTGCTAATGAGCCTCACCTGTGAGGTGGGAGGTCCTTTGTGATTTACTGAGTGTTCATTGGTTGTCTTTTTCGCAAAATGTTGACAGACAAACGGATTGACCAATCACGGTGAAGGTTTCGTGTGACGAGTTCTCTCCGCGCCGCGTCACCCGACACGTCGCCCCTCCGTTCCTCTGTGTATCAGAGGGGGAGACGGGAGGAAGGAGGAGCAGGAGGAAACCCGACTGATTCATCCAGAGTTTAAACTGATTTATGCTCCTTATTTTCGCGGAGAAATAATTGTTTTAAAAACGGAAACAGTGTTAAACCGCACTGCCACGGTTTGACACTCAGAGGAGTGTAAAAACTTAAACGAACACCGGAAGTAAACAAAGTTGCGTTAATTGCGTTAAAATATCTTAGTGCGTTAACGCGGCCAAATTAATCGCATAGATTAACGCGTTAACGCTGACAGCCCTAATATATATATATATATTAGATGGATACTAGTGAAGTGATGTGGATACATTTGTATCTGAATCATGTAGTACAATATCAACATTATTGGTCTGCGTTTCCCCGACAGGGGAGGTGCCCCAGTACCAGCTGAGTTACGCCACAGCGTCAGAGACGGGCTCGGAGCTGTATGACATCGTGGTGTTTGCGACGCCGCTCCAGGCCAGTGTCAGGTCTGGGGTCCAGTTCCAAGGTTTCACCCCTGCCTTTGAGGAGCTCCCCGGCAACTATCACAGCACGGTCGCAACCATTGTCCACGGTTACCTCAATACCTCTTTCTTTGGTTTCCCGGACCCTCGCCTTTTCCCCTTCGCCAGCGTCTTGACAACTGAGACACTCGACCTGTTTTTTAACAGCGTGGCAAGTGTTTGTCCTGTCAACATCTCGACTGGCTTCCGGCGTAAGCAGCCACAGGAGGCTGGAGTCTACAAAGTGTTCTCACCACAACCTCTGGACAAGGCTCAGCTCAAAACACTGTTCAGGTCAGACACTCCCTCCATGGCAAAGTAACCATGGCCGCAACTAACCATTATTGCATCATTTGGCAATTATCTTCTCAATTAGTAATTTGGTCCAGAAACTAGTGAAAAAAGCCATCGTAATTTCCCAAATTTCCCATATAAATGTTGCTTGTTTTGTTTGACCATCTGTCCAAACCCTAAAGATATTCAATGAGCTATCATAACAGACAATGCATTATTCACATTCTTAGTTGTCGCCAGTTGTAGCCAGCGACTTTTGGCCTTTTTTGTTGAGAAAATAACAAACAAGATTATCAAAATAGTTGCAGATTAACTTAAACATGTCCTCAAGATACATTCTATTCTTTTCATGATATAATAAATGTACATGATGCATGCTAGCAGGTCTGTATCTGGGCACGGTGGTGCTTTAAACTAAATGAAGACAGTGTAAAAAGTCAATGTAATGTCTTTTTTTTCTCATTAACAGCTAAATTTGTCTTGTCAGCATGAAGTACAGCTGAGGCTGATGGTAATGGCACTAGTTTTGCAATTATTTATTTGGTCATTAACAAAGTGAAGATCGTGATGAGAGTGCGATATGAAAAGTTATGGGCTCACAAGTCATCCTGAGGGGACCATGAATCAAATGTCATGGCAATCCAAATCCAAGAACATTGACAATGCCCTGTTACAATGAGATCTTTTTAACATCACAGTAAGAACTTTCCTCTTTTACTGTACCTCTGGATCTCAGGTCGTACTACTCCGTGCAGGTGACTGAGTGGCAGGCCTACCCTTGTTACGGCAGCAACCAGGCACTGTCTCCTGTGGAGCTCCACCCCAACCTCTACTACCTCAACGGCATCGAGTTGGCTGGCAGCGCGATGGAGATGAGCTCAGTCGCGGCCAAGAACATCGCCCTGCTGGCGTACCACCGCTGGAACAGACAGACGGACATGGTGGACCAGAAAGATCTGATGCACAGGATCAAGATTGAGCTATGACCGGGTCATCTGAAAACCTGACGGCATCCCGAAGCCGATGGCCGTGTTAAGGACATTCTGCAGTTTGACTGAAGCTTCTCGTGGCAAAGTATATTCAAATGCTTCTAAGCAATACAACATATATTTAATAGACTGAATACAAGAGCAATTCGTTGAACATAATCCTAGCCTGCCTCATCCTCAGTAGAAAACAAGTAAGTGTCAAAGTCAAGTCAAGTCTATAACTCGTATTACTCGCATCCCGTAAGAAAACTGGTCCTATGCTACTTTTCAAAGACCAGTTTAGACATTTTCCAGGACTGGTTGCTAATGCTAGTTAGTGGTTTCATCCAAATAAATCAGCTGCAAGAAGCTTTTCTTTGCCAAGAAATATGGAAACTAAGCAACAATGGGGAAACACCAGGTAATATTTATCTCAGTCGGAGGTGAATGGACTGAGGAGTCCCCGTCGTACGAGTTGCCGGTGGTGGGAATGAACACCAGTTAATGAGAACCAGTTTAAGGTCACTGGTGATGCTCTGGGTAAATACAAAAATGCTGTGGTCAAATCATGAAAACACTCCTTGGAATCAAGATTGAGAGCATTAATGAGACTTGTAAATGAGTCTTAGTCTGAGGTATGAGACGGATACATAAACCAGCCCTCAAAAACAACTGCAGCTCTGCTTTTACTATCTCTATATTTGGGGAGTGTTCCTGGACTGGCTGCTGGCCCGAATCTCTTTAAATTGATTTCTGAAGAATTTGTGTAAATTAATAAAATCCTTATTCAGTGACTAGGCAGTGGCCACTGGCGCTATGCTCCCTCTCATCAGACCATTTCATTAGCTCCCTTTCCTTCTGCATAATCCAGTGGAAATATGTTTCCCCGGGGAACAGAGCCAACAAGCTTTCACACTCGGCCAAATGAAAGCAGAGGGCAGATCCGTGCCACTGCTGGTGGTAAAGATGACCTTTTTATCCCAAGCCCTAAAGCTTTATTGAGATGCTACATTTAATAAGCGCTGCAATCTTAGAGAAACGGTATTGAGATAGTTGGACGTTAACCTTTAGAAATGGCAAGTGCCTAAAATGATGGCTTGATATGAAAACCTTTTGATTTCCTGCAAAGGACTGAGAAATGTCTGGTTTTGTTCATTTACATTTGAAAAACTGTATTTCGACTGTAGTGGATTTCTGGATTCGGAAAAAAAACTAATTTAACTGTCAACTGAAAACCGTGTGACTCCAAAGAGCTTTAGTGGACGGCTAATGTGATGAGAAAACTACACAACCTTTTAATCTGATGGAATTGTTTAACATTCGACAGTGGCATCAGAAATCACGGTGGTCCATCTGAAATGAAGACAAATTAAATAATCAAAACATATATTTATGAGTATTGTAGAATCATCTTGTGGCTTTACCAGAGGGATTGAGAACCATCTCAATCAAGATTCACTTGCTGGGTTTTTGCAGAACTTTCAACATCATCGCAGAATCCTACTGAGCTGAGGGGCGGAGCAAACTGTCCGCCGATGAAGGTCGTGAGATGTGATTACAGGTTGCTGGACGGAGTGAGTCGAGACCATTATGTCCAACAACAGATCTCTGTGACTCCACATCGAACCACTATTGCTTTACAAATGCAACTTTCTGCTTCGCAAAGCATGTATCAACATATTTCATCTGCTGATGTTTTCATGAATGAAGTGCACTATATCGACAGTTGATTAAATTAAAGTATTGGATGAGTTGCGAGGAATTTTTGTTTTTAAAGAATACTGAAAACCCACTGATTTATTTTGAGTTCTGGTTTTATTCCCTGTCTAGTCATAATGACTCAGCAGAAGATTGATTTAAAAGCCTTTGAGCACTGAACACAATCTACTTTCTTGCTTGATTTCATCTTGCCAGTGTTTGAGCTATTTGAAGTTTAATTTTCTTTTACTGGAATGGGAATAAAAAAGAAAGTGAACGTGATCGGTCTGTAAACTCCTACCACATGTCTTCCGGTGGATAGTTTCAAAATGTTGCTTTCCAGATTTATGAATCAGATACATGCAGTTAAATGGACGACATGCTGCAGTGTTGTCACTGTGATGACAGTTTTCATACTGAGCTCCGATTATAAGATCCTAAATCTACCTAATTGTTCCACTTAATGATCTATTTCAGTCTTTGTACTGTGAAATTGAACAAGTGGCCAGACAGTATATCTCAAGAAAAGTAATTTGAGATCCTCTCACTGTCCTCCATCACCAACTATTCCATGTCAAAGATCCTGAATGAATTTCAGCAGACCATTATGGCCCCGTGCTAAGATGTGTGACCGATTTCTGCTCACAGTGGAAAAAGATTGATTCCCCCGTATGATTTTAAACGCTCTAAAATATATTCAGTATTTTCGAGCCTACCGCTTGTGAAGTGTTTCAAAATTAGCTGTTTCAGGATCAAGAATGTAAAACTTTCAAAGAAGTGGAAAGCATGAAGAGGCCAACAACAAAGCTCTTCTCCACAGTGCTCTGTCTATTATGATGTATAATGGGTCCTGTGTCTCCACTTCCTGGGCTTCCCAGCAGCAAGAGCTCCATCACAAAGCGGCTAACAGAATGGAGAGAAGAAGAAAGAAGGGACATTGGAAACTAATTGTCCCAAGACTCAAACATGGGTCACTTATGCTTCTTTTTTATATTTTCATATAAATAAATGTCTGTTAAATCACTATTGCTGAAAGAGGTAGTAACACTGGTAATTGAGCCTATCGCAGAAAGTATTACAATATTTAAATATTTGGAGAAATTATAACTGGTTGTCTCTGGTGACATTCCCAGGGGACTAAGTGCTGTTTTACACAAATAATGGTACTCGCACAATTTTGCACACTCACCTCATTTATTAAAAACAAGACTGCTATGCTCAAAACAAAATCAAATTTTTTACACTTAAATAGAGTTTCTAAATCAACCAGGACAGAAGTCTCTAGGAGTGCCGCATTAAATCCCTCGACTATGTTGTTCAATTTAATTAAGTTTATTTTTTATAGCCCAAAATGACAAACTTGCCTCTGAGGGCTTTAAAATCTGTTCACACACTCCTCACTACTTCCTTCCTTGTTGCTGAGCTCTGTCACCTCAGGCAAACTACTGCAGTGGTATCCAGATATTTTGCTTAAATAAAAGTAGCAATACAATTAGTGTTAAAATACTTTGGTAAATCCTGCATTGAAACATAAAAAATACAAAAGTATTATCAAAATATACTACCAAAGAGTAGCTTAACATATACAATCTATTCACTAATTTATATTGTATATCAATAATCTAAATCTGCACTAGTAACTAAAGCCATCAAATACATGTAGTTAAAAACTACAACATTTGCCTCCATACTGCAGTTGAGAAGAAGTTGCTGGAAAATACTCAAGTAAAGTAACTCAAATTTGTACTTAAGTACAATATTTGACTAAATGACTGTTGAATAACACACATTGTTCAGGAGGAGAACATTCAAGTCCAGAAATGCAGGTCTGAGAAAACCACCATGAAGGTACTGAATGTAACAAAGACGCTGAACTCAGTCACACAGAGCTTTAACTACAGCTCACGGTCTTCATTCAGTGAATAGCGCCAGCTCAACATCAAACAGGTGATTTGCATCCGATGCCAAAGAAAATCCTTGAAACAGGTTTGCCGTTGTCACATGACCAACTGTTCAGAAATGAGGTCACAGGATGACACCCGGGCCAGCTCCATCTTCTGAGTGAAGACTGGGAATCGTGTTGGAAAGCCCAGCGCTGATTGATTTGTTGTCTGATTCGTGTCTTAAATTTTCATGGGATAAACAATGCAAATGTTGTGCATTGTGGGAAATGTTGGATCAAGGGTTTTTGTAGTGTAACTCATCGTAAACATTACAAATATATACACTACCGTTCAAAAGTTTGGGGTCACTTAGAAATGTCTTTATTTTTCAAAGAAAAGCACTGTTTTTTCAATAAAGATAACATAAATCAAAAATACACACTATACATTGTTAATGTGCTAAATGACTATTCTTGGTGGAAATGTCTGGTTTCTAATGAAATATCTCCATAGGTGTATAGAGGCCCATTTCCATCAACTATCACTCCAGTGTTCTAATGGTACATTGTGTTTGCTAATCGCCTTAGAAGACTAATGTCTGATTAGAAAACCCTTGTGCAATTATGTTAGCACAGCTGAAAACAGTTATGCTGGTGATATAAACTATACAACTGGCCTTCCTTTGAGCTTGAAGTTTGAAGAACAAAATTCATACTTCAAATATTAATCATTATTTCTAACCTTGGCAATGTCTTGACTATATTTTCTATTCAATTTTCAATTCATTTGATAAATAAAAGTGAGTTTTCATGGAAGACACGAAATTGTCTGGATGACCCCAAACTTTTGAACGGTCGTGTATATAATTCTATTTTTAATCCGTCTCGTCTAATCTGCAAGTGCAGACCTAAACCTCCTCAAATACCCTTTTAAGATCTCAGATTTTTTTTTTTTAACACTTCTGTCTTTACATTTACTTGTGTAATATATGAACTTCACATATTACACAAGGTCAAAGTACACCGACATAAAACTAAGTCATGAATAAATAAATGTTGAAATGCCTGTCCCTTTGTGTAAATGTTTACGTTACGGCATTAACAAGTTACGCCTGCGCATGCGCGACAGCCGAGATTCTTCGGCTTTTCTGCTGTTGCCCTTCAAAACAAAAGCTCAACATTGAGCTTTTTTCTTGTCTGGCAGAGCAATCTGGTTTACTTGAAAGTGATTACAATTGTATTCATTCTATTTTTTGAAAAAGCACAGACGCAGGAGTCACAAATGGTGATCTCATATTTATTATTATTATAATTATTTAAATCTTAAAAAATAACCAAATCAAAGACCAGGAGCTGGATTACTGACAGACAGCTCACAGACTGCCTCAGACTGTCTGTCTGTGCTTATGAACTAACTACAAGATCACAGACAGAGTTCAGTCACAGCCATAACACTGACTGGAGTCACATGACTTGATGGCATTGTGACGAAGCTACACATAGACAGCTGTCTGAAGTTCTGTGGTTTTGGGAGGGTCAATCATGCCCCCCCCCTGAGAATTCTTTCAGGAGCCGCCACTGGGTCTGGCAGAGCGTCATCAGGGATGAAACCCAGCGTCTGGTGATGTCTCTGGGTTCCAGACTTCAGGCTGTCATTGACTGCAAAGGATTTGCAACCAAGTATTAAAACTGACAATTACATTGATGATTATATTAGTTTGTCCAATTACTTTTGGTCCCTTAAAAAGGAGGTGACACGTATAAAATGTGTTGTAATTCCTACACCGTTCACCTGATGTGGATGTATATATATATACACTATTTCAACCTTGAGCTATGCTATAGTAATATTTTGAGTGTATTTTTAGAGGCTCTTGTGTAATTTGTCTTGTATTTTGGGTTTCCAGGCTTTTACTTTGATAATTATACTTAGACTTATATACTTACTTAGACTTATATCTTAAGTTTGTGCTAAAAAAAAGAAGAAGTATGCATAGAATGTCAGTAAGCATGAACCAAATGTAACCTACACTCCAGAGTTATCAACACAGAATACATCATGTTGTGGGCCCTGCATTAAAGTCACACACATTAGTTTTAATAATAATACTGCTGAGTGCAAAAACAAGTCTTATTTCAGTAGAAGCTCACAGATTCCCCAGAACACACAGACCCTCCAAATTTCATGCCATCCTCAAACTGGCAGAGAATCTCTGCGGGCCGTTTGCTGTGTGTGTGAAATGTGCACTCGGAGACTGTGAGATGACCGCAGTGGTCTGTTCACGCTGCTGCCGCAGCTTCAATTGACCTACACAGAGACGTCCAATGGGGACGCTCGCTCTGTCAGCTGCAGGATGGGGGTCAAAGGTTACTGTGAGCATTCCCCTGCATCTTGTGATGTTATTTTGCTCCCTGCTCGGCTGTGGCTCTCTGGCCTGAAACAATGTCAAGCTTTCAGACCCAAATGCTGTGTTCACTTTGGTGTTTTTGAGGAATAATGAAAGTGAAAGTGTAATATGTCTTTTTCTCTGGGACCTCTCTTTCTCTAAAAAAATAAAGAAACTTCAACTCAGACCACAAAAATATTATTGAATGTTTTTTATTTCTTTGTTAATTAATGGTCTTTAGACTAAGTTTTCACACTTGGTAAAGACTGGAGTCCTGGTTTCTATTTCCAGTGAAAGTGGGGCGTAGGCTCCCTGGAACAGCTGGTGATGGGTGTTTCTTTCTGACTGAGCTCAATAGACTGTTTGTGAGTTGATGGAAATCAGGCAGTTGATTGCTTCTTTTAAACTTGCCAGTTTTCTCACAGGTGGGGGCTGAATAATTATAATTTCTGGAGAAATGTAATCAATAAATGTTGTTGAATGTTCACAAAATAGTATTTTGTTTTCTGGTTATGGATGGATCGGACAATACAATGTTCTGTCTTTAAAAAAAGAAAGAATGAATGTAATGGTATCTTGTGGGGTTTTCCTACAAAGGCCGTCCTCACAAAACCTTTATAAAGCAACATTATGTTGTTAATGTTGGACAGTGCACCCTGTTACAATCGTATTTACTTAGTGTTCATTTGCCACACATAAATCAATGGAAAGGTTACCCACATGCAATGATGTTAAGTCAATGCTGATTGTATACGTCTACATCACACTTATATTCATGGTGGCATACTGTAAAATCCCTATGAAACAGCATTCATAATCTCATGTGGGGAATTAACATGTTACAAAAAAATGAAATATATTTTTGGGAATGTTTGGTCTTCATGATACAAAGTAGATATTTGGACGTGGACAAACTGCCTCAGTATTTCTCTCTATTGCAATACATTACATGAGCATGGTGAAATGTTTTCACCCAGCTTTGGGCGCTGCTCCTATTCGCCCAGCGGCGCACCACGTGGTCGGGCAGTCACGCGCTCTACAGCAACCCGTCAGGAAGAAGAAAAACAAAACAAACCCGAGAGAGAACAGTAACAGCGTGTGGACTCCATTGAAAAGAGGATCCTATTATTTCCAATAGGGGGACATACACGAGGTCCGAAACGAAGCGAGGCGTATGCACGGGGGTCCTGAAAGTGAGTAGGGCCGTTGTTTTGTTTTTTTGGGGGTGGGGACGTTGCTGTGCATGTGTGGATCTGTGTTCACTGCGTGGCAGAGGATTAGCTTTGGCACTAGCGGTAGGTTGTTGTGTATCGACTGGGACGAGGAAGGGGGCGCGGACGGAGGCCATACTGACTGAGAGCTGCGGGTGAAAGGGAAACGAGATTAATCGGTTCCGCATATAAACAAATGAAATAAACAGTTTGGGGAAAGTAATACACTCACTGGGTGTCTTATTGTGCATTGCAGTGTTTGTAGCTCTTGCAGGAAGTGTTACACGGCTTGGAAAGGCAGCTAGCTAACGTGTCATGGTGGTCCGAGACACATTTCCGTCACTGTCAAATTGGCGCGTAATCTAATCTAAGACCAGCTATTATGTCCCGTTGGTTTTGTAGTTTGTGTCTTCGTGTAATTAATTGGTCGGTTTGTTCAGGAGTGGGGGTCACATGTTACTCGGGGCGAGGACGGTTAACACCTGCATGTATGGAAGAATATTGAGTTTGAAACTGTCCTAAACATACTTTCCGCTCGTTGACCTTTCATTTGTACTTCGAGAATAACACAATTTGACGATAGTTCATTGTGTTTATGGCGAGGGAGACATCGTGGACCATTGCATTGTCCGACGCTGACTTTTTGAAGGCAGCCCGAGGTACACGCCCCCCAACACACTGCTGGAGAAAGAGCTCGACCCTGCTAGAAATTTCCACGGGATGCGAGTTAAATAATGCCCCCGAATCAGATTTAGCTTTACACCAATGAGATTTATCAAGCTAATAATTGTTTGTGATGATGGATTATTATGGATTCCCACCTCGACAACCCGCTGTATAGTTTTAGCAACCGAGTTCGGCAGATACACGTTTGATTTGGTTTCCCCTCTAAAGTATGAATAATAGCAAATGTCATGGCTGATGTATAATCTTATGTTGTGTTACGTTTTGGTGGTAGGTTGTAGATGTTTGCATTAAACGCCTTTTTAATATATATATATATATATATAAATATATCTATGCCACGGGCATAAAGGCCTCCAACTTGTTTATCTTCTGCCTCAACCTAGATTGATAGGGGCTGTTTAGTATGTAGCAGTTTCTGGAACTGACAGTCATGGCGGCCATTCAGACACGTCTGGAGGCGGGACGTCATTTCCGCTAGACCAATAGGATTGAAGGATTAGGTGGGTGTTGGCGAAACGTGTTGGATTGAGGTTTGTTTTGCTTTGCTGAGGATCTGTGATGAGTGCAAAGACTGGGGAGATATTGGTGATATTTTTGGATTCAACGGTGTTAATTTTTAATTTATACCCGCCTGTTAGATGGTGATAATGTTGAGATGTGGACGTTTGTGCACTCTTGACTGTTTCTTCAAAACAAGGGAATCTATCACAAATAAATATAGATATGTATTTTTTTGTTTATTAAACAATTTAGTTAAATACATTACTATTTTCATTTCTATTATATATATTACGTTTTCTTACCTTTTTTGTGTAGTATTTTTTATTCTACTAGAGTTGTGGTTGTTATTATATGGTTTTGGAAAACTGCAAAGCGCATGTTTGTTTTTTATCAACAGTTGCAGTGTCTTTACTAGATCTAATACAGTTACTTTTGTAATAGTGCTGGTTAAATAAAAGTATTTGCATGTTATAGCATGACCATCACATCCACCAAATCAGGGTAGAAAATGTACATATTTTTTCGGGGGCATTTAAAAATAAATTAGGGGCACTTTTTGAAACTTGTGAAATAACATTGAACCTTTGTTCAAAAATAATAAATATACTTATTAAGGCTTACAGTACATGAGCAATTGTCGTCAAATGGCAATAAGGCAGTCGTCTACAGATTCAAAGTGTTTCCTTAGATTTAGATAAAAGGTATGTAAATAGATTAATTAAAATCAATTTACAAACAAAGTTCAGCAGAGTTGAGGGGAAAATGTAATTTGAGAAAATTAAAAAGTACATATTACATTATATGTACAGTGTATACATATGTACATATATGAGTAGCTTATTTGTCATATTTGATATTTCATCATCATCGTCATCTGTGTCACTGTCAGCCATTGGAGAAGTTGCTGGTCTGACCTGCTGCCTCTTCCCAAATGGTTTTATGTGGGCCTCAAACAGCAGAACACTGTCTTCTGCATCACATTCACAGCGTCCAAAATTGTATCTCTATTATTTAGCTGATTCCTCTATGCTTCTGTAAAAACTAGAGATGCACCGATCAGGTTTTTGGTGCCGATCACCGATCACTGAAATCAGTATCTGCCGATCTGATAATACCGATCACCGATCACGGTGTCGATTGAAGCATTCTATTTATTGTGTAGCATTATTGCCTAGGACTATGAGGAAATACATATATAAAGCAACTCAAACATTAAAGAAATTACCGATTTCTTTAAACATTTAGGACTTTTACTTTGAAAAATGTCCTAATTGATACATTAAAATTGTTTGATTGCTATTGTAGGGGATTTCAGATCTGTATGGAACACATCTGCATTACTCATTTCCTGGAACTCTTGGGGAAATCTATATACAGGACTTTTCTTAACACACAAAAGTCTGACTTATTTTTATAAACTCTTCCTTGGTACAGTAAAAATGTTTTAATTAGGGCTGCAACTAACGATTATTTTGATAATCGGTTGATTATTTTATCGATTAATCGGATATTTTTTATTATTTTTTATTTTCAACCCTTTATTCAAAACAAGGTCCGTACGGTCATGGAAAACCTGGAAAAGTCATGGCATTTTTAAATGGCTATTAGCAGGCCTAGAAAAGTAATTGAAAAAAATAAAATCCCAAAATATTTGGAAAAGTAATGCAAATTTGTTTTATTCAAATTTTAATTTACACGGTATATATACGGTATACTTTGGAATTCTCATTGTTAGTTTAAATACTACATCTTCTCACTTTGTCACGTATAGACAGAGTTTTCACAAAATGTTTAATCATGGAAATGTGGTTTAAAGTCATGGAAAGGTCCTGGAGATCCACTGGTCACCATGGTGATGAACCCTGTTCACTGGTCACCATGGTGATGAACCTGTCACAAACAGACTGACAGCTTTCCTCTCCTGAGCAGTGGTCCCCATGTGGCCCGGCCCCCTGAACAATATCAGACGCATTACGATTTATTATTTTTTTCACCTGGCCTGCTGCCGTTGAGATTGCAGTGAGACGCGGAAAAAATGTGAAGTGGTGCTCTTCGCAATAAAACATCTTTGATGGACGTGTCGCGTCTCGGCCAATCAGCGTTCAGATGTCCACAGCGTTTGGGAAGTTAGGTTAGCTTGAATGTTAGCACGCTACATCTGCTGCTGTCACGCTGCACGGTGTAGCGATACTAACAAAGTACCCGTACGTTAAAAACGATGTTATTCAGCATATTTTTAGTATCGATACTTCATTAAAAGAGCGATCAGAGCGCACGCGCTGCTCCGCTCCGTTAAATGCCGTCTGCACGCGCAGCGCTCACAGCGAGTCGTGGCTTATCTCCGTTGCCTTTCTCCGTGGAAAAATATTTTCCGCTGTCCGCCACGGAATAAATAACCACGTTTTCTACGTTATACTCTTGTGGAAATGCCACACACGTCGTGACATGTAGCGCCCTGGTGTCTGGGTTCATAACGTCACCCGGAGGCGCACTCAGCTCCGTGAATGTCTCCGACTACGTGAATGACTTCCGCATCCAGCGCCACGTGAGCAGCAGCAGCCAATTAGATTCATCAACAGAGGAGCAGCTCAGCGCTGATTGGCTCTCACAACGCAGCGTTCAGTCTCTCCTCTCCCTCTCGCTCCGCTCTGGTTTCTCCAGCGCCGCTCTGCGCTCAACTCAACTTTGTTTATACTCCGTGACTTATTGAGCGCCGTAATAATCGCGCGACACAACGAATCGATAATGAAATTCGTTGCCAACTATTTTAATAATCGATTTTATCGATTCGTTGTTGCAGCCCTATTTTAAATGCTCATCAGCATTTAACCTGAATAGCCAAATCACTGCAATTAAGTCGCTGTTAATTGTGTGGAACTCTGGTGCAAGAGCTGTTTGAACTGTAGAAATGATTTGCACGTGTCGAGTCGCATCTTGTTGACTGTCGGCTGGTCTCTTTAACAATGACTTCTATCCATAACCCATTTTGTGATATCTATTTAAGATGGGTATCTTTTCTCGGTTTATCTAAGGCTGCAATTCCAACTTCAACATTTATCTTTATAAAATGATAAAAGATGAATGTGATGCTGTATGATTCCACTGGATGTCAATACACAAGTGATACATAGTCTTAGTATTTATTTGATTGCCCTACTGTTACCTGCTTATATCACTGTTTAATCAAAAATGTCCAGATAAATTAAATGTTAAGTCCCAAACTTTAAGCACATTTGGCTATTGATGAGCAGCCGTACTGTGTGTTTGTTTCTGCATTGTACACACACTTGATTGTTGGATTATTACCTTTTATGATGTTCAGAGGTTTTCTCGCATTTAGAAAATTGCCTGGCATCTAATGCTTTTTATCCGGTAAGGAATCAGCGACCGCCTGGTATCGGGAGGTGACTCATTCCAGATAAGACACTGCTGATTGGCCTACTTGGATCACGTCCAATGTTGTGAGGCGGAGAATGTGAGCTGTTTGCATGATAGTGACGCTACGAACACAGTCCCCACTGTCTTCCTCTTTGTGTTCAGGCCTGAACTAACAGAGCTATACAGGAAACACCAATATCAACATTTATTGTTATTTTGTACTTGATAAATGACAACAGATAATTATCACGTTGGCATTAAGTTTTTTTTTTCTGTCACTTGATTAATTCATTCATCCATTAATTTGGCCTGGGGTTTGTCTTTGAACTATCACACGATACTGCAAACCCAGCTGATGCTGCAGAGAAGACAGACGTGGCCCGGGTCCATTTTGAGCTCGTCGTAAACGGCAGAATGTGTGAACCTGACATCACGACAGGAAACCGTGCGTTTATAAAGAGACTGCATCGTGACACAACTAGTTGTCAAGGGATGCTATGAAGAACAAATGCACATTTTCTAAATTGTGCCAGGAGACATTTGATGTATCCAACATATGAGCTGCAGTTGAGAATGATGCAGGCACCGTGCACCGTAAGGGAATAATCAAAAGACAATTAAATTACTGCGAGCGAGGGTAGTGCTCTGTTACCTTGACATGGTGGGTGAAAGTCAGCCCTTGTTTCTCAACGAAAATTTTCTGTCCCCAAGCACTTCCGAGGTGTAAGCATGATGCTGCAAAAAAACGGTCCGGTGGAGCTATTTCTGTCTTCAGATGGAATATCAGTTTATATGTCTCTCTTGAGTGAAAATTTCAGTTTCTATGTATAAAATAGATTTTTACATCAGCTATAGAAAGGAAAATATAATTGTAGTATATAACCCTGACCTATGTTGTGGCATTGAACCCAGTACATTCCCTCAGTATAAGAGCTAGAAGAAAATATTTAATGCTGGCAGGTTTCACCACCCAACTAGTCTAACCAAAGCCTGGGAGGCATGCAGCTGCAGTCTTTTGGGGCCTGTCAGGCTCTGTCATAAATATCTGGCTCGCCATCACAGCCGGTGTCAGCTACTAAGCAGTGGGTTGGATTCTATTTAATTCTGCTGCTGGAAAATATTCGGTGCAGCTTTTGCCTGGAGAGGCGAGGATCGCTGTGACTTGTTTTGTGCATGTTTGTACACACAAAGGCTTTCAGTTTCCTCCTGTGAAAGCAACCAGTCTGATCAATGCTGCTGAGGTTACTGTTGTGTTCAGGCCATATGTTTCCTCGTTCTGTGTCTGAGATATAAGGATCCCCATTCGTATTCGAGAGGTTGAGCTTCCAAATATACTGTTGGTCCTTAAAAAGAGTACGTGGATATTTCTGTGTGTAGACCTGTGTGCCTGCCTGTCGTTTGCAAATGTGATGCTTTTACAATCGCTGTTGTACTCATGGTTTTCTTTGTCACTTGCTGTCTCTATGCAAACACTGTGAACACATGGGGACACAGCGCTGAGGTGAGAAGTTCATTTTAGTCAGTCAGCACCCTGTGAGAGGAAGTGATGTCGTCCCCCTGGCCTCAGAGGAGTGGGATTGGTGTATATTTTGTGTGTCAGCTGTTCACTGCAGGGGGTCTTGTCTCCATGCAGATTTTTTTATGTATTTGAGAAGCAAAAGCAGCAAAGGGCCAAAGGATGAGTCTGTTGGGGGGGGGGGAAGCAAATCGGATGCTCTCTGAACGAATGTGGGGAGGCAGTTGGGTGCTTTCCGAAAAAAATAATCTAGGGCACGGATTAGAGTACACAGCAACTTTCTTATTCTTCTTAAGAAGCTTATTCTCTCAACAACTTCCAGCTGCTACTGGGTAAACAGAGAGCTGATGTGCACTTTGCTAATGGGCTTGCTTGTCCATTTTGTGGATTGAACGAACAGCACAATGAATGAAGAGCAAGAACTTTAAATGCAGACAAATATTTCCAGATTATTTCAATGCCTCTGCCTAAAAACTCACGACCCCTACTGACATCCCCAAGACAATGTATTAGTTACACACCTTTTTCTCTATTAATATACACATGCCACGTTAATAACATACTTGTTTTAACCAAACATTTTTCATTTTGACCAATTACTGATATTTTCAAGATGAATGAATTAATCCCTAGAGTAGTCATCAGATTACTCAGTAACTCAAGTAACACTTAGTTGAACATGTTATGCATCTACGGACACAACAGGTGACTTCTTGGATAACGTCTTTTCAGTGACCGGGGAGACTGTCTGCCGCATGGCAAAGAGGATTTCTGCAGCCTGCCTCATCTGGCTTTCCGATAGTGATTAATTGACTAATTACAGAGTGCACTGCCGGAGCTTTTCCTGCACTCTGTTTATTAGAAGTCCTGTTTTAAACCCCAGAAGAACACAATACATCTTTCTTCTATCTTTGACTTCAGTATTATGGTAGTTAAAAGGTATTTTACAGACCTATGCAACATCTGTTGCTCTGGGTCAAAAAACATCACGGTTAAGTTATTGTTGAGAATGATGTCTCAATATCAAAGTTATTTTTATTGGTCAGGTTGTTTTTGTAGACTAGTTTTTAGGGCATTTTTGCCACGCTCATCTGTTTTTTTGGCCATTGTTTCCTAAAATTCGAACCAGAATTTACTGAATGAACATCATGCTGTATCGAAGAAGACTTGAAACTAGCAATTGAGACCATGAACTCATGTTGACAATGTGTACTGAGGAATTAAATAAAGTGAGAAGTACAGTCATTTTCTCATAGATGTCGGCTGTAGCTCATTTGGGTGGTTGAGTGGTTGACCCGTAACCACAAGGTACCTGGTTCCATCACCGCATAGTTGCATGTTGAAGTGTCCTTGAGCAAGACACTGAACCTCCAGTTGCTCCCCGGGCGCTTCACTGCTCCTTAATAACTTAGGATGGGTTGATGCAGAGAAGAATTTCCCCACAGGGTTCAATAAAAGTGTACATTTATTTTCTTTCTTTCTAATACAATCTGACTTCATTTTGCAACCGGAGGATGAGCCCCCTCATGGCCATTTGAAGTAATGCAAGGTTAATTCTCTTCCGCATCATGTTTCAGACCTGGAGGTTGCCGCCTGGTTAATGCTCAATCAGAACTGCTTTGTATGATGTGTTGTAAATAACTCTACAGATCGAAGTCCAAACTTCTTTCTCATTTTCTCCTAACTGAGGATGGGTCCAATGCAGAGGAGAAGTTCCCCACTGGGATTAATAAAAGTGTACATTTCTTAATTCTCTTTCTTCCTGTCCTCCACACAGTTGACCACCACATTGTGACGTGGGTGTACATTTCTGATTGCTGGAAAGTTACAGAAAAGGTTGAACACAGCTCTCCCCACTAATCCGATATTGGAAAGGTGCAGGGGGAGGGTTTCCCAAAACTACACGACTAAGTAGTTCTGTCTCCTTGCAGCTCTAACCTGCCCTGACTGTTAGCTGTGTAGCATTGGTTACTGTGATAATCTACACAATCTACACTAATGGTGCTTCTTCATACGGGCCCCAGTAACCTCAGAGTAAATGTAGGTCATACGCCTGTGAAAGCAGAAGTGGACTAGAGGGATAGTGGAGGAAAGATGTGATTACAATAGACAAGCGTGGCCCAGTTTCTTGTTGACTTTAGGTCCAGCTCTAGAGATTTAGACAGAAGGCCCAGCCTCCCATCCAGCAGTCACCTGTCAACAGAGGGAATCCTGGAGGCAACAGTTCTGCAATTTCATAAACACTGGGACTGTGTTTTATGTGACAAACAAAAGCCTCGCTATTGTAATTGTTCAGGAGGACGTTTCCTTGGAGGTCTGGGTATTTAAAAAAAAAAACTTGCGTAGTTACAGTGTTATTCACACTATACTAAAGTGACCTGTTGCAACCGAAATCCACTTCTGATTTCAAGAGGAGGGCGGTGAGGAGTTCTCTTGGACTACTTTAACAGAGCATGGGATGTACCCCTCCATTAAGAACTATTACTTGTAGATACACTTATTCCTGCACTTGCATGATAAGATGACACAAGCACCAGAGAGGGCAGGGTGCTGCGTGGCTGGCAGTGAATGAACGGACCTTGATGATAAATGGTGACAGTAAATGTTTGATTTATAAAGGTTTATAAAGGTTTGTGATTCTCATAATGCTGTGGTCAGCCCGCTAGCTGCTCCAGCTTGTTTTTCGCAGCCACACAAACATCATTTCCTGTTCCACTTGCCAATTTGACCACACCAGAAGACCTTTCTAACAATGGAAAATGGGTTATGATATCCTCCATAATCAAACGAGCTACAGAGAAGGCAGACTGAATGTGTATTTCCATATCGGCAAACCACAAAGGAAACGACCTGCTTGTCTGTTTTGCTGCTGCCGTTTACTTTCAGTTCTGGTATCGATGGCTCTCGCAGTACATTTCAGAAGAGGCACAACGACTCTCCATAAACATAACATTTTAAATGACGACCGGATGAATAATCGGTATAGATATATTGATTTTAATTGCATTTTGGTGGGGAATAAACAAACAAGCCAACTCAGCAGCTGTGGTCATAATGTTCTTGCATCGTATTGGTGTCTTATTTCTTGGATTTGTCACTATTGATTCTTATACTTCTGCTTCTACTCTTCTACTTTCTCTACCACAGACCTGAAGCGTACCAAGAACCACAGCAGACTACAACAGACCACAACGGACCCGACCAGACCAGGTCGAGCCCAACCATTGACACCCTCCCTTTCCCCTCCCCCTCAGCCTTGAAGGCTGCAGCCACCAGATCGTCTCCTTTGAGCAGTAACTTATTACTGCTGGTCGGACGACCTCAGGCCTCCGGAACAGGACAGGAGGCTCAGAGGTTCCCTTAGCTGGAGCTCCGAACTGCGCTCTGCAATGCCTCTGGTAAGAGTGACAGAGGGCAGACGGGTCTCCTCCCGCACACAACAAAGTAATATGAGAAAAGATTCAATGAAATACTGAACTTTAGTGATACAGAACAGTAAGGCAGGCTAAGAAGGAAGCACTTGGTTTATCAGATTTTGCTTTAGGTGATTATAGCGTCTACGACTATTTTAATTTAATTAATTTGTGTTGTGTTGCAGCCCAGCATCACTGGGATGGAGCCTCCCTTTGCTGACGCTTTTCTGAACTACTCCTTCGCTGACCAGGCCCTCACCAGCACAGAGTTGCTGGCCAGCAGCTCTGACCCAGACTTCATGTACGAATTGGTGAGTGGTTGCACACGCACACGCACACAGAAAACATAGAGAATTAATAAACTAATATATAGCGGAGTTGATATCTCTCATATACTTAGAAGTACAACTTTAGTGGTATAATAGTACAATTGTATCTATCGTACACATTTATTGCAAAGTACGTTTGCAGATACAAGAGTTTTGCTCGGTGATTGGTGCGTGTCCATAAACACAACGTCCGTCTTATAGTAATAACCACATCATTTAGGAATAACACATTTACAATAAAATATGATAAACAACTAAATTAAGCGCATGCTTAAACAAGTCTGTTATTAGGTGTAAAGTGTATAATTTATTGAGGAGTTGAGCAGTAAGTTAATGTATTTTATTGTCCTGCGGATTTCAAAGTCAGCCAGTGGGCGTCTCGGGTTTTGTTGATGAGCTCAACTGCGGATGGGAAGAAACTGTTTTTGCAGCATGAGGTCTTGATCCTGATGGACCGCAGCCTCCTGCCAGATGGAGGGACTCTCACTGTCGGTTGGCTACTATTTGTATTCCCCGCCTCCTGGAGGAAGAGAAGTGAAGGAGGGATGGCAGATTGCAGTCGATCACCGTCTTAGCAAAGCAAATGATACTTCTAACTTCTAACTATCTCTGTAGTTTGGAGTTTAGTTTCACTTCCATGTTCCTGTTGGTACAGATGGTCGGATCTCAACCTTATTTTAAATGTTAACGGCTGCTGGTGCTGCTTTACGTTAAAATGTCTGCACTGGGAAATTAGCATTAGTTTTTAATTGCGATATACACCTATACTAGCGGGAAAAAAGGAAAACAATTATATTTCAAAGAAAAGCACTGTTTTATTTCAATGAAGATAACATTAAATTAATCAGAAATACACTCTCTACATTGTTAATGTGGTAAATGACTATTCTAGGTGGAAACATCTGTTTTTTAATAAAATATCTACATGGGTGTATAGAGGCCCATCTACGGTGTTCTAATGGCACATTGTGTTTGCCCAGCGCCGTAGAAGACGAATGGTTGATTAGAGAACTCTTTTTATATGAGCACAGCTGAAAACAGTTATGCTGGTGAGAGAAGCTATAAAACTGGCCTTCCTTTGAGCTTGAAGTTTGAAGAACAAAATGAATATTTAAAATAAAAATCATTATTTCTAACCTTCACAATGTCTTGACTATATTTTGCAATTCATTTGATAAATAAAAGTCTGGAAAAGAGGAAATTGTCTGTGTGACCCCAAACTTTTGAACGGTAGTGTATATAAAATATAGTTTGATTAGTTTTCACCGTGGACAAATATGGTTTCTGCATTATGTTGTGATGGTCTTCCTTCTCTCTCTCTCCTGTAAAGACATTAAATAATCTGATATTGACAACCTCTCATGTGTTTTGCCTCATCCTGGTTAAATCCAAACGCTACTGGCAGAAAAACTAATTTGCATCGTCGTCACACTTCCATAGACATTCACCTTCTAGGCCAGAGAAATATGTGTGAACACGATATCGCAAGAGGGAATTTGTTAAAGGTTGGCATACACGTTCCGTATTAGGGTTAGGTTAGCTCCATCGTTTGTCGTCAGCTATTGCAAGAAATATGTGTGGAGAAAAAAAAAAGCATTTACTCTTTTTAACCGTTTGTATTAGGGATGCACCGATCTGATCGGCGCCGATCCATATCGGCCGATATTCCCATTATCGGTTTTGATCGGCGTTCTGAAAACGGCCGATCAAAACGGCCGATCAGATGACGTAACATCTGCGAGAACTATCAGATGTTTCAATCGCGGCGCAACGGAGACAATGCGCCCGGCGAGGGCCGCAGAGTGAGAGGTCCACGAGGGGATCCTCACCACCGAGCGGCGTCCTCGTCCCCCGAGTTGAATCTCTGGGTCGACTCAGCCGACTCTCACATGTCTGAGCCCCTATAGACTGATGCTCACGGTAAACACATTCGATCGGGAGCGCGCGAGGGTTTTGATAAAGTTAGCGGAAGGATTTAAGTGACAACATCCGATTTTGCAAAGTTAGCGGAAAGAACCACGTGAAACAACATCCGTTTATCAAAATAAGATGATGACAAATCATACACGAACATATACAAGTAAACAATGAACTTATTTTGTATCTTTATAGATCGTTTCTGAGATTTAGCTTAAATTATGCTAACATTAAAACATGTTTACTGTACCATGTAGTTTATAAAAATAAGTCAGACTTTTGTATATTAAAAAAAGTCCTGTATATAGATTTCCCCAAGAGTTCCAGGAAATGAATGATGCAGATGTGTTCCATACATATCTGAAATCCCCTACAATAGCAATCAATCAATTTTAATGTATCAATTAGGACATTTTTCAAAGTAAAAGTCCTAAATGTTTAAAGAAATCTGTAATTTCTTTAATGTTTGAGGTGCTTTATATATGTATTTCCTCATAGTCCTCGGCAATAATGCTACACAATAAATAGAATGCTTTAATCGACACCGTGATCGGTGATCGGTATTATCGGATCGGCAGATACTGATTTCAGTGATCGGTGATCGGCACCAAAAACCTGATCGGTGCATCTCTAGTTTGTATTTTTTATTAGTTTATACTGTAATGCCAGTTTCTTGCCCCCAAGTCAGCACAACAGTTTCCGGTTGCAGTAATCAGTTCTCAGCTTGTGATCCTAAATGTCTTTCTGCAAGTTACCAAAATCGTTTGAATACAATATAAATGTAACGACGCCAAATAGAATTAGGAATAGACTGATTGTCTGACTGATTAGATTGTCTTCTTCTACTTGAATCGCCTCCATGTTTTTCTCCCCTCTGCAGGACAGAGACATAACCCACCGGCAGAGCCCCTGTCGGGACAGCATCACGGGGATCGCAGACGGAGGCAAGGAAGCGGAGGGCTGTGGGGATCAGCTCATGGTTCTGGGCGAGAGTGAGACCGTCTCCAGCAGCCCAGCATTCGAACAGTGGGACTCCTACTGGGATGATGTCACCAGGTAATGGATCATTTATTCATGTGCGGTGGCTTATTTTAGACTGGGTTAAAAACAAGTAAATAAAACATAAAAACTAGGGCTGTGAAACGATTAAAATTTTTAATCGGGTTAATCACAGGTTTTTGTGGATTAATCATGATTAATCACATATTACCGATATTCTCGGTATATTTTGTGAGAACATAGAGATTTATGACAAAAGACGGATATATACATTTATACATTCTTCTATACAATGGTGCTGCAACTCAGCAGTTATTTAGCAGTTTTCTTCCATATGGAACATTAATACATCTTCATCCTAAACAGAATGTTTAACCCTCCTGTTACCTTTCGGGTCAATTTGACCCCATTCAATGTTTAATGTCGGTGTTCTTTGGGGTCAATTTGACCCCAGGCTGTTTTTCACTGTGTCAAACATATAAGAAATATCAACTTTTTTATTTATTTAAAGGGCTATTTAGGTAGTCAACAAACAAACATAAAGTACCTCACACTTAAACTTGGGAAGCAATATTAATTCTAATAATTTTCTAGAGGTTCTAATTGCTGGGGTCAAATTGACCCCGAGGGTAAAATATGTTAGTAAATGTAAAGGTAACAGGAGGGTTTAACAGAACATTTTTCTCTTGTTTGTCAACCATTAACTCCACCATGATACAATCTAAAGGCCTCTAGTCTTCCTCTAGCAGCTGCTGAGGCAAACTGACTGTGTGGGTTTTCTTCATGAACTGGGCCGTGATGAAAGGGACGGCGGGGACACCACTGCAAAGCTGAAATCTCACCGGCCCGGACAAGTGACTTTTTTTTTTGCTCGGTCCCGATGCGCGCGCACGGAGCTCTGTGGCGCGCGAGACGGAGATCGATAAGTGTTAACGCAATGCGAAGAGACAGAAATGTCATGCTGCTGTGGAGATACGATCAACAACAGACGTTTAGTTTAATAAAAGAACAAAGACGTGCTCTAGAGAACATGTCAGGGGGCGGGCCAATCTCTTTAATGTCATGCGATCTACCAACACTACGCCGCGATCGACTGGCAGGTCGCGATCGACGTGTTGAGACCCCTGATCTACAGGAAGTAAAAGTCGTAACAAGGTTTCCGGAGGTGAACCTGCGGAAGGATCATTACCGATGAACAGACCGTCTGCATGAGAGCGGACAGAGTTCAGATTGAAGTGGTGTATTGGAAGCTCATTTTGCAAGTGACTTTTTTTTCATCCCGACGACCAACAACAAACGGATTGGAAGCTCATTCTGCGCATGCGTTAAATGCGTTAAAAAAAACAAACTAGTTAAACCTGAAATTGAATTAACTGAATTAACGCGTTATTTTTCACAGCACTAATAAAAACATACTGAGGAATCTGATGGAACTCGAATGGCATACTGGTAACTATCTGAAGGTAAAAGTAGCTTACATTTATTGCCATTAATGGTGCTTCACATTATGTAACTATTGTGCAAGAACTAGCACCGTATTGAATAGTAAAGGTACAAAATGTGGCATTTAGTGTCCAGAAGATGTGTCTGTTTTTAATTAAGAAAGAATTGCCTCCTCACATGGGCTGCCCCAAACCGACTGGTTGGAACCAGTCGGTTTTGAAGCTTTTGAAAAGTGACCTCTTTGTTTTTGTTGTGATAGTTTCAACAAATACCATGAAAAGACCAAAACTAACAAGCAATTAATCCTATTAATAAGTGTTGACTTGTACGCCTTATATATATGTATTCCTCTGTGACATAGAGCTCTATTATTTAAAAACTATTGATATACATCTGTGCCTGCTGCACTGGGTGTCATTATTCATTATGATGGACATGATTACTGTAGATTATTTTGAGCCACACCATCGTGCTGCTGTAAATACTAACTATAGCATCAAATGTGTGTTAATGTGCAGCTGAAAACACACCAAAGCACTAGTTTCTTATTTGATAGTAACATTGTTGAAAGACTGCTCCTTCCCTGACTGAGCCACAGACACAATATTTGCACCACTGCTGAGTAGTTTTTTTACTTAGTGGTTTCCATGAAGCTCAGAATGTTGGATTTGTATTGTTAGAGAGCCAATGAGAGGCCAGTCTGTGAATGTTATGTGTTAGGACAGGTGCCTAAAGGTTTTTATAGCAGCAGAGTTCACCATCACTGACGGGTAATCGTTGAGGCAGGTCATCTTGGTGTGCCGCGGACGGCGGAGGATTCGAGGCAGAAGACTGTTTTGCTCGAAGGGAGGGAGGGGTGGGGGGGGGGGGGTCTAAGGTGGTTTAACCCTCCTGTTACCTTCACATTTACTAACATATTTTACCCTCTGGGTCAATGTGACCCCAGCAATTAAAACCTCCAGAAAATTATTAGAATTAATATTGTTTCCCAAGTTTAAGTGTGAGGTACTTTATGTTTGTTTGTTGACTACCTAAATAGCCCTTTAAATATATAAAAATTGATATTTCTTATATGTTTGACACAGTGAAAAACAGCCTGGGGTCAAATTGACCCCAAGGAACACCGACATTAAACATTGAATGGGGTCAAATTGACCCGAAAGGTAACAGGAGGGTTAAGGTGCTCCGGTGCTGCGCTGTTTGTCCTGCACCGATCCTGATGCTTTGTTACTCACATATTTGATGTATTTGCTCCTCTGATGGAGAGAGTCCGCTCTGGGCGGCAGACAATATTTTCTCAAGACTAAAAGTGTTTAATACTTGGGTGGAACAGTGCTGGCTGTTGCAGGGTTGGTGGGAATCTGCTGCCAACAGGTTTGATTGAGGTCACGTTTTAGTGGAACAGAGAAAAGTGCCGTCTCATTTTGGCTAATGAGTGAGATGGATATATTTGTTTGTTGTAGGAACATCATCAATCATCATCAAACTCTTTTTACAATTTTGATTACCTCCAGGATTCACACTGTGCTACACACACAACCATATACTAAAGGCAAAGCAAAACTTGCAGATGAAATAACAAATTCAGATTTTTTTTCTGTGGTATGGACTTCAAAAGGTCACAGGTAACCTCTTGTTTTGGGGGGGGATCCAAATATATTCACTTAACAATGATGATACTTTTCTTGGGATGTGCAGGTCTTATTTCCTACGTATTCAATTGAAACGCAGCTAATAGTTACATTTGTAAGGCCATATATAATCAAAGCTTTGTCTCTGTGCTTGGCAGATACACACGGCTGGCCAGCTGTGACATCTGGGGCACCAAAGAGGTTGATTTCCTTGGACTAGATGATTTCTCTAGTCCCTACCAGGACGAGGAAGAGATTGGTAGAACCCCGACACTGGCTCAGCTCAACAGCGAGGATTCGCAGCCTGTGTGTGAGGTCCTGTACCCACCTGCTGACCTGTTGCTGTCTGTCCCTCAGCCTCAGCTCTCCCAGCTTCCCTGTCACAGTAGGAGAATCCTGGTCCCTGGCCAGGGATCGGGCCCCGGATCGGCACGGCCCTCCTCAAGCTTCACATCCTCTTACCGTCCATCCCGCAGCTTTCTACCAGACTTTCCTGAACGCTCCCAAAGAGCCACCAGACCTGTCCCCTCTTGCACTGAGACTATGGCCAAGAACCAGAGCCTCCTCAGTCTCACGCAGGACCACGGCCAAGCTGAAACCAAGCCCCAGTGGCGAGGAACCAAGATGGCAGCCCCAACTTCTGACGGCACTAACTTTGTGTGGAAGGCTAAAGTCCGTATGAGTGCTGTGCCTAGAACTCAGCCCGACACGCCCTCCCAGACAAATTTTGTGAAGTCAGGTCCGCCTCTACCTCTCTCGCAGCCAGAAGACGAGAAGGCCTGCACTTCGGCGAACGCCACCATGGTGGTAATTCCTGTTTCTGCAGCCAGTGGCTCCGCCAGCCTGACGAGCTTTGAGAGGAAGGAGGTGCCTCTAGGCTGGTCTGCCTCCGTGCCTCAGATGGCTGAGGCGAGCCAGGCCCTGGAGGGCAGCACGTCTGGGCTGGTCAGCAGCGACGATAGCATGGCAGGGGCTAGCGGCGGTGGCAGCGGTGAGGCCGATGACGGGGAAGAGAAGAGCAAGGAGAAGGAGCACAACTACTCTCTGTTCCTGACCCGCAGCAGGCTGGCCGACAAAGCCTGCTGCAAGGTGGAAGAGGAAGAGGAAGAGGAAGAGGAGGAGGAGGAAGAAAATGATGATGAGGATGAAGAAGAAGAAGACGACGAGGAGGAAGAGGAGGAAGATGCGGAAGAGGAGGAAGTCGATGGGCTTGAGTTGGATGACGAAAACCACGACGAGGGTTTCGGCAGTGAGCACGAGCTGTCTGAGAACGACGAGGATGAGGACGACGAGGAGGAGGAGGACGATGAAGACTACGAAGCTGACAAGGATGACGACATGAGCGACACCTTCTCCGAGCCCGGTGAAGGTATCTACTTGCTTCTGCTTGTGTGACCAATCAATGGCTCGTCATTATTACCTTCGCATTGAAAATGCCGGAAGGTTATGTTTTGATCGCCGTGTATTTATTTATTTGTATGCGTGTTATTCGCAAATCTCAAAAAGTATTGAACCGAATCGCATGAAATTTGGTGGGATGATTGATTATTATCCGGGGACCAGTTGATTAGATTTTGGGATCGATCGGGTCAAAGGTCATGAACAGGTCAAAATCTTTCGCAGAACTCAAAAAGTATTGAACCGAATCGCATGAAATTTGGTGGGATGATTGTTTATTATCCGGGGACCAGTTGACTAGATTTTGGGATCGATCGGGTCCAAGGTCAAAGGTCATGAACAGGTCAAAATGTTCTTGAATCGCATGAAATTTGGTGGGATGATTGGTTATGGAGGTAATGCACCCGCAATTTGTAATGTAGCACTGGCTTCTGCACCTTGCTGCTATGCTTAACATGATGATATTGATGATGTTGTACTGTTTTTACTGTTTTTATTGTAAAGCACTCTGTGTATTCGTACTGCGAAGGGCGCTATATAAATAAACTTTTACTTACTTATTATCCGGGGACCATTTGATTAGATTTTGGGATCAATCGGGTCAAAGGTCAAGGTCAAGGTCATGGAAAGGTCAAACTCTTTTTTTACCATAGCACGATACATTTTTGTCCAATTGGCATGCAACTAATGCCAAAATGTTCATAATTCAATGCCCAATCTTGTGATATGCGAAGGTATGCGCTCTACCGAGTGCCCGTTCTAGTTTGAGTGTTTTTGTTTATTTCTTATATTATTGCCTTCCTCTTCCTGCCCTTCATTTTCGTTCTCGGTCTTTCGCTCCCATTTCTCCTCCCCATTTCTCAAGGCTGTGACATGGAGCTAATGGAGGACATAAAAGGCCTGACAGCAGGAGTCTCCAGTCGGAAGAGAGGCAAGCGTCGCTACTTCTGGGAGTACAGCGAGCAGCTCACCCCCTCCAAACAGGAACGTATGCTTAAGCCGTCTGAGTGGGACAGACACACGCTGCCTAGCAACCTGTACCAGAAGAACGGGCCTCTCCATGGTATGAAATCACACACACATACAGTATAAATGTATAACGCAAGCTGGAACTGTCTGATGTACGACTTGCTTGAACACTTGCTTTTGATGTTTAGTCAAAGTCTTTATGAGAATCTTCAAAGGGACTTTTGGATTATTCTGTTTTTGACATTTCATTTGACCACCTCGATCACGCATCACTGTACACTACATCTCCTACTTGGTGGAGACTGCAGTGCAAGTACTGGGTCTCTCAGTGGGACTGTGACCCTTTGGACTTCCACAACAGCAGCTGTGCACAGTGTGTTACAGTGATACTGTAGTTTAAGTGATCCCATGTGGCACTTGTATTGCACTGCAAAGCATTTTTCTTGCATTCACTCCCCGTTTAAATGTTTCTTATTTGCATATGTAGAGTATGACTTGAATTTTTATAATTTACCAGGGGTTTCAGAAAGAGAAAGCACAGAAAATGTAAATATTCTGAATTTGTGTCAGTCCAACACACTCAATGACACATTTTTTCGAACTGAACCTGCCGGGTTTGCACTCGATGTGGAAGTGAATTGTTGGGTAAGCTGCAGCCTGGCTGTTCACACAAAATGCTCATTTCTAATTGCCAGTCATCAAGCCTGTCCGCTCCTCTGATTAGCTATATAGAGCTAATGTCTCTGTGTGTTGCATATCATTAATCAGAATGACATAATTGATACCATAGATAAAATATCATTCACATGGTTTATTTTAGATTATCAGTGGGTTTTTCTTGCTTTATTCTGTTGCGGCACGCAGAGAAAGTATATCAGACACTGAAACTATTATTAGCTGGAGATCTCAAACTGTAAACAAACAGCCCAATCGGTTTCCATGGCCGCTGTACGGACTTGGGCAGTGTGTTTCTGAAAACGATGGTGCCTCGCAGCGCTTCCATGTCTACTGCAAACGCAGCATTGGACATCCGGACTCTAAAATACGTTTAGTGAAAAGTGAAAACAAATTAGTTTTTGGCTGAGAGGTGCCAACAAATGTTGAATGATTCATTTAAAATTAAGTGACCGATTATTTAACATACAACAAATACTCTTAATTCTGGAAATGATACAAAACCAGTAAAGGAAACTGCAATAGCTGTCATGCATACTTGTGTGCGTCATGCCTGCTGAAACATTGAAATGCATGTGAGCGTCCTCTAATGCCTCCGCTCGTTCATCGTCGTGAAGGAAAGTACATGCTGAAGAAGTCTCGCCGCACCGACGTGGAAGACCTGACCCCCAATCCACGCAAGCTGCTGCAGATCGGCACCGAGCTTCGCAAATTGAACAAGGTGATCAGTGACTTGACGCCCGTCAGCGAGCTGCCGCTGACCGCACGGCCGCGGTCGCGCAAGGAGAAGAACAAGCTGGCATCCAGGTAAGGCATGCACGCCCGTGCTGTACGTACACCGCAGAGTAGCACCGCCCTTCTTTCACAATCGCACCGACCTCCACAGTGCGTTGGTTTAAAAAGGTTGTATTGCTTCGACCCTGCGTGTAGAGTTCAGTTGAACCCAAGTTATTCATTTGGGGGCATCGTGTCATGTCTCCATGTTTTCTGAAAAAGAGCTCTCTCCTGTTGTGCGTTAGTAAACTCCAATCATCTGTTGTTTATTGTAGAGCTTGTCGTTTAAAAAAGAAGGCCCAGTACGAAGCAAACAAGGTGAAGCTCTGGGGACTGAGCACGGAGAACGGTACGTTGCTTGCGACACACGTTTTCATACCGAGCTAATCAACCTCTGTATTTTTATTTTTTTTATGCCTTCATAAATTCATTTGTCTAATATATTCGACTAAATCTCCCTGTCATATATCTACACTTAAGCTTTTTGACATTAAAATTTTACCTTTTTAGAGAATTGAAAATTACAAAAACGGCTCACCAGCTGTTCCTGAGTGTGTTCAGTGCTCGTCTGTGTGCTCAACCGTGTGCCTTCCTGTAGATCGGCTGCTCTTTGTGATCAACGCCATCAAGGAGGAGATAGTGGCCCGAGTGGAGGACTCTTCTCCGCGTGCGACCAACATGGCCGACACTCTGGAGCATCTCATCCAGAAGACACTCGGTGAGAATTGAAGAGGACGACGACAGCAGGCAGTAATTTTACACACATTAAATGTATATGAAATTACATTTGATTTAAATGACCCATTGCTCTCCGAAAACAGATAGTTACAAAAGTCTCTGTCAATTACATTTGACATGAAAATATAGGTTTTATTATGATAAGCTGATATAATTTAAAGTTAGATTAAATATAATTTTAACAGAGCAAATGTAAACTGTTATGAAAGTGGTAAAAAAAGAAAATGCTGCAATCTACATAATGGGAAAATCAAATGAGAACTATTATAGATAGTAATAAAGATGTTAGTAATGGATATTTATTCAACGGTTAAGCTCAATCTGAACAGGGAGGTTAATAACAAAGTATATTTTCTGTAGCTTCTCCACAAAAATCATCTTATTGTGTTTGTTTGAGACATGAACAAGGTGCTTAACATCTCTGAATGTGTCTTACTGCAGTGGCATCACCTGTTGCTGGGCAGACTTCAGATTTTGTCAACAAGATCTTGGAGACCACAGGACGCGGTGATCCCACCGGCGGACTGGTCGGCCTGCGAGTCCCGACCTCCAAAATGTAGACAGACTGAGAGCAGTGGACTAAATATTTCCACCGTGCTGTCCCATTGTAACTCTGCTCCCTGCTGCATGCCCCCTCCAACCCAGAGTACATACACATTGTTAGTCACACAAACACACATACTGTGTGTATGTATGTGTGCTTGTTTTAGCCATGCACCTAAAAGGCTTACACCTTAGCTTACTGTCTCTGCACACTGCGCAGTGTCAGTGTGTCACTGTCTCCCAACCCATTGTCAGCGTCTGTTGGGAAAAGCACCTCTAACAGCAGGGGATGGTTAGGTGTATAGCTAATAGCACGTCCTAAATCCACTGGTGACTATTAGATGTGTTTAACATAGTGTTGTATAGGGTCGATTCTGTCGGCGGTTTGCTTCCAGGGTTGATACAGAGACAGTCCCACGAGAGTAACCACTGGAATACTTCCACACAGTTCATTTGAGGTTGTAATGCTAGAGGAAGAATTGTTACGCGTTAGACACCATCGAAGAGTGAAAAAAGTTTCCAGTTATCATTTCCTACTACTTACGTGGCAACAAAAATGAACTCCAGGATGTTGAATTGATCCACAGCTTTTGGTTGCCGAGGCAGCTGCGGAGGAATCAAAAAGACTAAAATGAACGAAGGGTGCTCCGAGGCGTTTTGGGGTGGCAGGAAGTATTTTGTATTGAAGGCCTAAATATGTTCATGCCATCCCCCGTTTGCCAATCAGGTCTGCTGTTGTTAAAATGTAGGAGTTCACTTCTTTTTAAAAAAAAGTAAAGCTCGAAAACAAAAAAAGCAATAGAAGCTTAAAGTCAGAATTCGACTTCAACGACTAAGCGACAGACGTCCTGCGGTTCGCGGCAGGCAGGATGAAGCGTAACGCCTCATTTTGACGACGTGAACTTAAACAGCAGGAGGTGGTTGGCCATGTGGTGTGGGAAGGGAATGTAGTTTGGTGCTTTTGGCCTTGTGCTGGTTATAACTGGACCGGGTGAAACGGGCATTTTGCCAGAATGAGAGCAGACTGTGAGGAAGATAGTTGTGGTGATGAAGATGACAAACAGTGATCCATCTCCTCTAGGAAACTGTACACAAAAGTGTCTCCCAGTGAAAAACGGCACTGGCTCCTCTTTTTGTACAGCAGAGATGTTCATACTCGTGTTTGATCAGAGTTCTATTCATTGTGCCTTGTGTATGTATGCGTGTGTTTCTGTAAGTCTGAGTGCGTGAGAGGGACTGACCGAGAAGAGGTGATGGGTCCGAACTCCCCGAGGTCCGGCCAAGGAGCGGACAGCTTTACACTGAGGGAGATTGTTAATGAATGCGAGGAGGGAGACTATTGTGGGTTTTGCTGTGTTTTTCCGTCGTCTAAAGATGTTCTGAATGTACAAAAATAAGTGGAAGCTCTCGTTGCGCCCATGCCACAGAGTCTGTGTATATAGGAGGGCTGCGCAATGGAGGATTTTTGTTTTTTGGTACTTTTGTCTTTAGGGTTCGGGGGAGGGTTGACAGATATTTTCATTTAGAGTTACAAAAAAGAAAAAGATTTGCACACTATATTTTGATTGTTTTTTGTACCAAAGACACATGCAACGAAATGGCGACCAGCCAGTTAAAGTAAAGTTTTGCACAGCTTAACTGAGGCCGTATTGAATGTAAGAAATGTGGGAGGGTCAGGGAACTTCTTAGAACTGTGAAATTAGATTGGGTCCAATTCTGTACAGAAAAGGAAGATTCTGTTATTTTTTTAAGAATATGAAAATGAACTCCATCTGTGGGCTTCTCCAGTAGATGTGTGGCTTAGCAAGCACTTAATTCCTGAACGTGTTCCTCCCTCCCCATGCTAATTGTTTTTATGGCTCTATTTAGGACAAAAACCAAGAGCGCTAGTAGATAAGCTATGTTACATTTTTGTTTGTCAAAATGTCACCAACAATAACCAAAACATGTTGTTCCTGGTGTCACTTGTTTTATTTCTGTATGTAGATGAGGTCTAGTCCATCAACAAAATATTAACTGAGTTGTCTTTTAAAGTACTGTCTATAGAATCATTAATGCTATATCTAGCAATGGTGAAATGCCACTTTTCATGACAATTTATTAATTTTTAAGCATGACACATTTCTAAATCCTATCCTTGCATCGAGTAAGTTAGAGGAAAAAAACAAAAACGCATAAAAAAAACAAAGTTATTGTTGTATTTTTGTACTTTAGCTGTCTGCTATCTTTCCTGTTGGTTTGGAAATATTTGTGTGTGTGGAAATGTGGAGGAAAAAAGGAGAACGGTCTTAAAGAGCAGTCAATTGATCTATATGTTTGATATATATAAACGGTCACCTGACCCTTTCGCTATCATTTACTGGTTGAGGGATTGACAGAGAATCCGGACTGCATTCATTTGAAACGCAATGCAGCAACGCCATGGTGCACTTTGAGTTGTCTATAAAGCGAATGAGGACCTGCTGTCCTTAGCAAGGACAGGGGCATGTCCAGAGGAGCAAGAAACTCTGAGGACAACAGCATGTCGACCTGAGGGCAGTTGCTCCATGAAAGCCAAAGCCATTCGAGTATTTCTCAGATCGATCTGGATTCAGAACTGTGCATTGTGTTCCCCTTTTCCCACATATTCCCTTTTTGAAAATGAAACCGGTTGAATTATGCATTTCCTGGGATTGACACTGCTGCCTTTGAGGCTGGCCTCACCTTCGGTTTTCAGCTCACATCCTTCCTGACCAGTCGCAGCCTCAAAGTCTATTTTTCCCCCCCAAAACATGCAGAGGTACAATATCCAGGCCACAGATTGGCAGCATGTCCAACCTTTAGAAATGCATGATGCCTGTATGCTGGCCTTCTCAATGTCTCCTCAGAGGAAACACTGCCATACCCAGGAATTTTAAAAATTCAACCAGAGTTTCTCTGTTAGCAGGCGAATACAAACAAAAAGTACATGTGTGACAAGGCTGAATTCAGATTAGTTTGAAGTGAGGAAAGTACTCCTTCACAGATAGAACTCTGATGTCTGCTGATGGCGATGCCGAGCTGTGGTCTCTCTGTACTGTGTGACTGAAAAACAGCTAGTGCTGCAATCTATATCTTTTTTACCGATTTTTGTTTTCTGTCTAAAAAGGGAGAAATGGTGCTTTTTTCTGAAACTAGGATGATTAGTATCCATGATTCTTATTCGACTTCTTCGTGCTCGTTGTAGCCTAATGACTTGCCCTCCCCCGACCGTCCATGGCTATTTTCTTAGTAGTGATTCATTTTTGTAAATAGAATATATAAGTTGATATGTACCTTCTAAATGTTAGATATATATGTATAGAATACTCTATCTTATATGTTTGAAAACAAAAGCACTTTGTCCAAAAAACAAAAAGAAAGCATTTTTTTCTTCCATTTGCTGCTAAAAGGCCTGGTGTGAATGCTGCAAGTGTACTTGATGACTACTTGCCAGGATAGGTCAGTCACCTGACTTGGCTAGGTCTGTGAACTAGCAAGGAATAGGTGCGCGGCCTGATGAGGGTCGGGTCTAAATGTAATGATATGAGGTGCTGTATGAGCATGTATCACTGCTCTGGGAAGCCCAGACGGGATAGATTTATTTCTTGGTCAAGAACTGTGTGGATAGTGTGTTTGTGGTCTTATATATATATATTTATATATATATATATATAAAAAGAGGGTTTTGATTCCAGGGCCCCTACGTTGATCTTGATGCTGACCCCCTTGGTGTCATGATCCATTTGCCTTCAGTAGAGGTTTCCTATGGAAAAGTTGATTCTGCTTTGGCTTCCTCTTCAGGGTGATGTACAGTGTGACACATTTCTCCAGAGAGCTATTTTGTTATCATTTGTAAACTGATTTCTACTTGTGACTTAATGAGGAGAGGGTTTAGCCCGAGGCGGCCAGGAAGAGCCCGCTTTAAAGATGCTGTTCCGGGCCGCCTCGGGGGAGGTTACTATATCACTGTACTGTATGGCAAGCCAGTTACAAATGGAGATCCGGACACTTATTGCCTTTTTGAACTTTGAACTGACACACAAAACAAATAATTACTTAGCAGACATGTCAGTTGCCAAGGGGTGTGCCTGAGGTTTAAGACATTGTTTGGCCAATATATTGTCAACAACAACAACAATAACAACAAAACTATTCAGCCTGATTGGCTCAAAACAACCTTGACTGAAGTAGCAGACGTGGTGAATTAGATCTGAGAAATGGCTTCAACACGTTGGCCTACTTGTATCTTTTAGGACAACTTTTGAAGCCATTTTTTTAAACTATAAGTTTGCCGAGGTCTGGTAGGGGGTCGACAGTGGTTAAAGAGCCACTGGTTGGCCAATAGTAGACCAGCTCAGCGGAGTGTGTGTGTGTGCGCGTGTGTGTGTTTTGTAGACGATCACATTGCTGATTCGAGAGTCCTGACAGGTTTGTACATGTAACGTGATAGGTGCAAGCTGTGCAACTTTACATTCAGACCAGGAGACTCTGTGGCATTTTAACAGTCAAGGAAATGAGTGAAAATGCACGCCAGTTAAACTATTCCTTTTTCTTTTTCTTTCTGATGATATAAATCCTATACTGTCGACTATTAAGCTAATATAGTGTGTAACCTTGTGTGCTCCTCTTGTCCAATAAAAGCTAAGTGGATCCATAAAGCTCTTCAGCAAATCAGGGTAATATCGTTCTATCTGACATATGTGATGACATATAAAATCAAAAGAAATATATATTTATGTATTCCAATTATTGTCGCCATTCTTTACTCTGTACAAAATATTTTGTGTGTGTTATGAATTGTTAATGTCAATCAATATCGTGCAATGCTCGCTACACCACCTTAAAAAAGGCCAACAGAGTTGGCACAATAATTCACAAAGATTCTCCGCTTTCTCCACGTCGGTATTCAAACATACACAACCTGCAACATGTTCCTCTCGCAAAAGGATTTTACTCTGATTTCCCGCCGGGTTCTAACTGGGGTTAGTCACATGGTGCTGATTACTTTTCCAAGAAACCATCCAATAATGAAAATGTCATATGTATTAGATTGAGCTGTATGGTTGCTATTGTTGGGTATACCACATTTGTTTATGTAAAAGTCAGACTCCTTGATTCGATACCATCGGCCAAAGCCACAGAGGATCTTTATTCCATCTGAGAGGTACAAAACATTCACTTTTGATTTAAGTAGCAAGTGGAATTTTATTATCATGTTAATAAGTTGACGTTGAGAGAGGAAATATTTGGTAATGCTTGATGTCATCATTGTTTTTGTCATTTTTGACTAATTTCAAAAGAAGTTTCTTTGAAAGAGATTTGCAGTTTAGTAATGGAACTTACAATTATTCAAATTGAGTTGTAGTTGGTGCAACATGCCAAAACATATGATTCAACATAAATACAGAAAACTTTATTTTGTATAATAAGTTTATAATTAGTGAAAAGGAATCAAGAGACTTGTTAGGAAATTATTAGGAAATTATAAATCTCTAAAATGAGTGCCACCAAATATTATCATCTCAATATATTGGGTTTGTAAAAAAAAAAAAAAGAAGAAAAAAAGATACAATTACTTTACCTCCTGTTTGCTGTGGTGTCATCTGTCTGGTTTTGAGTTTTTTTTCGGGGCATTTCGAACTTGTCCTGTCTTGTTCGGACCCATTTGGGCCACCCCGTTTGTCAATACACCTCATATTCAGAGGCTGTATACTCACTAACCTGCACATTGTTTCCAATAGAATACAAACTGAAATGTACTCCGAACAAAAAAACAGAGTAGGAATAATGTTTGACGATTTCCTGCATAGCACTGAGAGAATCGAGTAACGTTTGGAATTCTTTGCAGATCGTGAAATTATTTGGCCAATCAATGGAAAGTGTCTCCATTGTTACTGCACTCGCAGTCAAATGATTTCACACTTGCTGCAATTGAACGAGCACAAGAGGTTTTTGGTTAAGTGTCCATGACACAATTAGAGTATTTCATTACCACACACCCTGTTTTTGTTTTTGTTTTTTCACACCTTTTTCCAATGACAGTCAAATGACCAACAGTGTTACTCACCTTGCACTTGGTTTTTGAATATGATGCCTGCTGAACCAGGTGCTTTAATCAAATATATAAGAACACAAATCTGCACCTTCTATCAGTCTGGAGGGGATACCCTACAGAAACAAGGGACTGGGTTTCCCAAAACCTACACTTGAAGTACAAAAAAGAAATCATTTAAATCCCAAATCAATAGATTTTGTCCAAGCAGCTTTAAACAGCCGATATGCTGTTTGTCGTGTCTGCGATGGATTATACCTTTTTAACGTGGAACTGAAGAAGAACACAAATTCAAACTCTAAATTGATGTTTTGGGAAACCTGGCTCTGTTTTTTTTAAAACTCTTTCTCTGCCCACTACGTCATGTTGTGTTTTCTGTATAGTTTGCTGCTACTATAACCGCTGGTGTGTCCCGTGTAGAGAAGAGCAAACTTCCTCTGTGTCTGAGGCCGAGGGGACACTTGGGCCTGCTTTTGACCGAGTCAATTAAATTGCATTTGTCTTCTTCTGTGGTTTTTTGACACGGCGCACCGTGTTGCCGCCTCTTTTTCGAGAAAAAAGCAAAACAAAACACACAAAAAAGCATAAAACCGAACTTTCCGTTTCTTAACTTTGCTATTATAAAGTGCCAGACCGTCCTTGAAGTCAGTGTTGGCACTGAGGTCGCAGCGTGCGAATGAAGCGACGAACTGAGCATCGAGGCAAACTGTGGTGCTAATCTGTCAGTGGCTGGGTGCTATCATGGCTGTGTTTAAAAAGCAGTTTTAGCCATATTATTCCTTCTGTCGACGACTCTAGTCAGTGCTGTGTTTCTGACTGCTACACTGCTGTATGCTGACATAGCGAGGTATAACGCTGCTGCTTTGCTGATGAATGTAGATTAGTCTTCCTCAGCAGGATCACGAAGACCGACGCGAGTGTCTCGTTGAGCTTTTCCTGTTGTGCTACTTCCTGTTTGACTTATGTTTGGATACAGAGGTCAGAATCCAGAAAGATAATGAATGTTGTATCTTTATACGGCGCTGTCCTGCTTGTGTATGTCTCAACCTTTTTTTTTATATTATCAATAATATGTTTGATATTTATGCTCTGACTCTGTCAAATGTTGCACGGTAGACTTGTTTTCCCCTAAATTATGTTGTGTTGCATGTTTTTCCAATCCCAGTGTTCATACCATTTCTTTGATATTTATTTGTTTTGTCCTGTACATTAACATGTAAGGAGACAATTTGTTGAAACTAGATTTTATAGTGTTTCCACTGAAACGGGCTTTACCAGGCGTCATCGACTTCACGGAGTTCATAGACCTGAATCAAAGTCAAATTTTTTTACTTATCTTGCTTCATTATGCCATTTTACACAGCTGTATATAACTACATAATGGACTGAATACATTTTCTTGTATTTTTACATAGAAATCCAACTTTTGACAACAGAGATACAAATTTTACAAATTAAAATCTCTTTCAAAATGGATTTTTAAATAACTAAATAAATCAACAGATAATTAATATAGATAGATACATACCCAAAAGAGACAATATTTGTAAATCACGTGCAAAACATCCTGCTAAAACCAAAAGCTTTGAAGGCACATGAAGAAAATACTCCAGTTATTGGGATCAAGAAATATTGACCTGTGTGGACGCATGCCGTTTTTTAATACTAAACGTCACTTTAAACGTTAATAAATAAGTGTTGGCTCATTGCAAACTAGCTGATATTAATAAGCTGAAAGTAACGCACAAACTGCACCGATTTGGCCACGAAATTTCCAATGTCTTTTGTATGATTAGATCAAAATCCCACACATTCAGTTATTGCCCGTCTCGCCCTCAGTAATCTATGACTTTCCACTTCCTCGTGTAGTGTTCTGCCCCACGGGAAGCAGGATGCGGTCAGAGCTGCGGTTTCATTGTGACTTTGATTAAGCGAACGAAGCGTTCTGTCATTGAAGGTTTGAGGTTGAAGGAGTCGGCTCGCCTGCTCTCTGACTTCGTTGGGAAAATGAAACATTTGATCAGTTTTCTGGGAAAACGTCACTACTGCGCCAGAGATGTTTTCGCCCCCTTCTGGGTGCTTTTTCTTTTCTTTTCAGAAGGGCTTTGGTTCGCAGTTGTCTTGTCAGGGAGCTCCTGGTTTTAGCCAGGGGCCACTAAAGGCTGGTGGGCAGAGACCCCTCATCCTCCCCTGCAATGAATGATTGGGGGAGGGGAATGATTTCCTCTTCTGCAGACTGATCTTATTGAAGCAAACAACAAAACAACAAACCACCCTTCGCAATACAAACAACCCCTCTTTCTATATCACATGTCATCATACACCACTGCAGTGATTTCAACTCCTTCCAGATTTACCAAAATGCACGAGGAGAGAGAGAGACATTTAACAAACAGGAAATACTTATCCTAAAGCATATGTTTCTGTTTCTTTATTTATATTTTTTCCGTTTTGATAATCAAGACGAAGTTATTTTATAGTCAAATCCATGTAGCTGATGTAGATGGTATCGGTTATTCTGAGCTCCACAGCTCCATGCCATTGTTATGATGCTTCTGGTCTTGTATGGTAACTTATTGGACTAGATCAACAGCATGGGATCTTTCTGTAGTTAGTCCTGTGTGTGTTCCTCTCCCCAGTCTCAGTAGGAAGGCTGTACTTCTAAGTGCTCTATAATAGATCTCTTGGTGATTTATAATTTCTTTAAGAAGCAAAACCTGCAGAAAATGTATCCTGCTGAAACTAACTTGATCCTCTCTCTAGCAATGACGTCTATATTTGTAGTTCACATATATGCCTGTTCGAATACAATATCTTGACAGTTGTTATATTTATGTTGTGTAATAAATGTTGTGCTGGGTTTTTACTTTTGTTATATCTAACGTTTTTACTTTTGTTTAACATTGTTTTGTTATTTCTTGGATGCACACGGGGGGAGGGGCTTTATGCACAGACATGGACATTTAAAGGATGATTTTTTTTAAATTTTATTTTGGGTTTGTACATTAATAACTCATTCTGTTTCTGAGCTTCTGACAGTTTTGTCTGTGGCTGTTGTGTTATTGTGCCTCTCTTTTGCTTTCTTGTTTTTTAAACTATTCTTTCTCTGTTGAGTTGGTACCACAACTCTGCTTGTAACCACAATAGTCTGATTATGTTTATTGATTTTAATATCAAAATAATAAAACCATTAGCACCCCATCCTAAATCTTGTGTGTTTAATTGGTTCATGTAACTATGTGCACATGGGCTTTAGAATGGCTGGGAAGAAGATCACAGATTCCCACATTCCTCTAAAGTGTTCACGTACCCACGCTTGACCCGTCTGAAGTCAGCAACTACAGACCGGTCTCTCTTCTTCCTTTTCTCTCCAAAACTCTGGAGCGAGCTATCTTGAGCCAAGTGTCCTCCTATCGCCACAGTAACAACCTTCTTGACCCTCACCAGTCTGGATTCAAGGCCGGCCACTCGACAGAGACGGCCCTCCTTGCTGTCTCCGAGCAGCTTCAGACTGCTAGAGCAGCCTCTCTCTCCTCTGTCCTTATCCTTCTAGACCTTTCTGCAGCATTTGACACTGTGAACCACCAGATCCTTATCTCTTCTCTTCAGGACCTGGGGATCTCAGGCACTGCTCTCGCGCTTTTCTCTAACTACCTTAACGACCGCACTTACCGGGTAACTTGGAGAGGATCTGTGTCTGATCCTTGTCCTCTCACTACTGGGGTTCCTCAAGGCTCCGTCCTGGGTCCCCTGCTCTTCTCTCTGTACACAAATTCTCTCGGCTCTGTCATTCGTTCGCATGGCTTCTCCTACCATAGCTATGCTGATGACACCCAACTGATCTTCTCGTTTCCACCGGCCGAAACACGGGTGGCGGCGCGAATCTCTGCCTGTCTGACCGACATCTCTCAGTGGATGTCTGCTCACCACCTGAAGATCAACCCTGACAAGACCGAGCTACTATTCCTTCCAGGAAAGGCTTCCCCCCCCATGACCTGACTACCACCTTCAACAGCTCAGTGTTGGCCCCGCCCCTGACTGCCAGGAACCTCGGGTGACACTAGACAGTCAACTCTCCCTGACGGCCAACATCGCTGCGACGACGCTGTCCTGTAGGTACATGCTGCACAACATCAGGAGAATACGGCCTCTTCTTACTCAGAAGGCGGCACAGGTTCTGGTCCAGGCTCTGGTCATTTCACGCCTCGACTACTGCAACTCCCTCCTGGCTGGTCTACCTGCTAAGGCCATCCGACCTCTGCAGCTCATCCAGAATGCAGCAGCTCGACTGGTCTTCAGCCTCCCGAAATTCACCCACACCACTCCGCTCCTCCGCTCTCTCCACTGGTTACCGGTGGCTGCCCGCATCCGCTTCAAAACATCGGTTCTGGCGTACCGTGCTCTAAACGGATCGGGCCCCGTCTACATCCGGGATATGGTCACACCGTACACCCCGGCACGTTCGCTCCGCTCGGCAACAGCCAATCGTCTTGTGCCTCCTGCACCTCGAGCTCATCACTCTACATCCAGACTGTTTGCTGTCCTGCTCCTCAGTGGTGGAACGAGCTCCCCACTGACATCAGGACAGCAGAAAGTCTATACATCTTCCGCCTGAGACTGAAAACACATCTTTTCCGACTATATCTGGATTAAAACACAGATTTGCACTTCAGTGGCACTGGGATGGCACTTATTGTGGTGCTTTTGTGGTTAGACTGAGTTGAGGAAGTGTTGCTTCCTGTGTTCTTGTTGTTCTTGGTTTATACTCTAGGTTGAAATGCACTTATTGGAAGTCGCTTTGGATAAAAGCGTCTGCTAAATGACATGTAATGTAACGTACGTATATGTCCAGTTTAAAGAAATGATATAGGTATGAGCAAGGAACAAATACAGGGACACGATACCTATTATTGCATGACACACCCGGTTGGAGATTACAGGTCCAAGTCTGTGAATTTCTTGAAGATGTTTACGGCTCACAAATATAATTTCTAGAAAAGGCGCATTCATTTTTTTCAGTAGGTGATACTCCGAATAAGGGAAACATGAATTTGTTTAATTTGGTGGTCTCGAAAGTATTGATGACATAAGGACGGTGTCTGTGGGATTGACCTGCCATAAACTTCCATGCCCACCTTTTATCATATTGGAAGAACTGGTCACCCAGTGTAACACTGGGGCTTACCAATTAGAGATCTGTGGCACAGGGAGATGCTCTTTCAGAGCTGTAGCGATACCCAGTAGGTTTAATTTACTGTTGATTTGGTTCTCTGGACATTACATAATATCACCAGACTTACCATACCAAATAACTATGGCTGACAGGAAGGATAACTGTGCCACATGTATTTGGAAGTGAAACGTAGCATCAACTACCTCAACCAGAGGCTGCAGCCAGTGCAACTACCACTGCAGGTTGCATCTCTTGATACATCTTTGTCTTTTTGTCTTAATTTTGAAATGAGGAATTTGGATCAATGAGCAGCTGTAGTCTGACAAAAATATTAATTTCCAGCCCACTGACTACAAGATACATCACTTCCAATACCAGTGCATGGATATTATTATCTATGTTTGATAAAGCTCTGCATGTTTACCTACAAGAAATAAGTATATTTGAAATGTATAAATAGCAGAAATCACAAGCATAGTTTTCATATTTATAGCTTTTTGGAATTCGGGGCCAAGCCCAACACCAAGCCATCAAAGCCCTCTCAAGCGCTGCTGAGTGGGCAAGCCGGTGGCTGTGGGTGAAGAGGAGAGACGCCACCTGGGCCCCAAAATAGCATCTGTGGCGCAGAAGGGTTGAAGCAGAGGGGGGCACATCTGGGACGCCAGGTGTTGCCGATGAGCCCTCTGGAGGTGTTGTGGGCCTATCATCGAAACACCGGAGATGGAGGGTGCCCACCTGATGACTCCAATGAGGCTTTTAACCCTTTTGTCCCACAGACGGCACCATGACCCTTACCCGGAAACACCTTGCATGTCTGCGTCAACCCACTTTACATCTCAGGAGTGCAAATCAATCAGGGATTGTAAGACCTAGTCCAAAAACAGAACTGATCATCTGGATCCACCCAGTGACTGCTGTGAAAGAGCAGCTGGCAACTAGGGAAAGACCTAGCGACAGCTTGGAAAGACAGCTGACCGGAGGGAAAGACCCCAACGGGCCTGCCATAGGCTAGCTCCCTATGGTAGGAGGAAATAAAAGGTGCAATGCACACCTGTGTGTGTAAACAAACATCTTGAACCTGGCACTACTAGTGTACAGGTCCCACCCACTTACTGGCTACTAAAAATTCAAAGAAGAAAACACCCCTAGAGTCTGCGAGAGCGGGGGCGGAAGATGACTCATCGGTAGACAACACGGTAATTGACCCAGGAACGAAACAGACAACGGCAAAGATGATCGGCACAATACCTGAGACTACAACATCTACTCCAGGGATCAAGCTTCAGAGGTGCAGCTGTGGCTGGGAGAAAGTAACATCCTATGCAGGCCTTAGAATACATCAAGGTCGAAAAAAGTGCTTGAAGGAAGTCGGACAGGGACCTCGCATCGACCCCTACTTCTTACGAAGCAAGTCGAGTCAGTCAAGTGAAGTTCAGCAGCAGGACAAAAACCAAAGTCTGCAGGACATCAATCCCCCGGGTCCAGAGGAAGAGGAGCCAAGCACAGCAGAGCCCCTTGAGCCCAGCCTACCTCAGCTCGCAACTGAAACAAAGATCCCAGGGCGAAAGCCACTTATCAAGTGGCCTAAATCCTGTGAGAAAAAGGAGTGGGAAGCGATCAACACAGACATCAGCAAACTCTTTGAACAACTGAAGGGAACTGCGATTAAAAAGCTGGAGAAGGTGGGAGAGCTGATGTACAGCTATGGTGCTGAGCGCTTTGGAATCACAGAGGAAAGGAAAAAAACATCAATCATCCCAACAAAGTCCAGGAGACAGCAGGAGATTGAGAGAAGACAGCTGAAGAAGCAGTGGAGGAAAGCCCCAGAGGAGGAGAAGGATGGAATAAACCTGCTGCAAGCAGAAATCCAAAACAGGCTGTCAACTTTCAGGAGAGCTGAGAATCTTAGAAGGAGGCATAAAAGGAAGGAGCATGCAAGATCAAGCTTCTTCAAAGACCCCTTCAAGTTTGTAAAGAGTCTTTTCACGAAAGAGAAAAGCGGCAAACTCATAACAACAAGGAAAGATCTTGAAGCTCATCAGAATCAGAATCAGAATCAGAAACAGGTTTATTGCCAAAGAATGAACAGCCACAACACAAACAAATTTTTTTTGACATCTGAAAAGAATCCACACTGACAGCCACCGGTGCGAACAGATCACCCTTCCACCGGATATGCCACCAATACATCCTCCAGAACACCAGCTAGATGTATGTCCTCCCAAGTGGAGTGAAGTGGAAAGAACTGTTCGTCGAGCAAGAGCTGCATCCTCTCCTGGGCCCAACGGAGTCCCTTACCGGCTTTATAAAAACGCACCAGATGTGTTACGCTTTCTCTGGAGGCTAATGAAGGTGGTGTGGCAGAAACAATCGATACCAACAGCTTGGCGAAGGGCCGGTGGCGTCCTAATCCCTAAGGAAAAGGATGCTGCTGACATCAGCCAGTTTCGCCACATCAGCCTCTTAAACGTTGAAGGCAAGATCTTCTTCAGCGTAGTAGCTCACAGGCTGGCTGTGTACCTAGACAGAAACAAATACATCGACACAACAGTGCAGAAAGCAGGGATTCCAGGCTTTTCTGGTTGCTTGGAGCATACAAACATGATATGGCATCAAATCCAAGCTGCCAAAAAGGAGGGAAGAGATCTCCATGTCGTGTTCTTGGACCTCGCCAACGCCTTTGGTTCTGTTCCTCAGTCTCTTGTGGACTGCGTTTGACCTGTTCAGCATCCCACAGGCTATCACCACTCTTGTCAAATCCTATTTCCAGGATGTCCAGCTATGCCTCACAACTAAGGAGTACACCACAGCATGGCAGCGTTTGGATATAGGGATCATGGCAGGATGCACCATCTCCCCTCTGGCCTTCACCATGGCAATGGAGGGCATCATCCGAGCCTCCCGATGGGTGGTAGGAGGTCAGCAGCTCAAAGCTGGTCTTCGACTCCCTCCCATCAGAGCGTACATGGATGACCTGACCACACTCACAACAACCATGCCATGCACAAGGCGACTGCTGAAAAAGCTCCAGGAGAACATCGAGTGGGCCCGGATGAAGAAAAAGCCAAGCAAATCCAGGAGCATATCAGTCGTCAAGGGCAAGCTGTCAGAGCAGCACTTTTTCATCGGCGAGGAACCCATACCAACAGTGTTAGAGAAGCCAGTGAAGAGCTTAGGGCGCTGGTACGATGCCAACCTCAAGGACAAAGATCAAGTGCACCAGCTTAGGCAGGACACAATCTGCGGCCTCGAGAGTATCGACAAGTCCCTGCTTCCTGGCAGGTTAAAGCTCTGGTGCCTTCAATTCGGTCTTCTACCCCGGCTGATGTGGCCTCTTACCATCTATGAGGTCCCTATCTCCAAGGTTGAAAAACTGGAGAGGTTGATCAGCTCGTTTGCCAGAAAGTGGCTGGGTCTTCCCAGGTGCTTCAGCAACATAGGGCTGTATGGAAGAGGCATTCTGGAGCTGCCTGTGTCCAGTCTTACAGAGGAGTTCAAGTGCTCCAAAGTAAGGCTGGAAATGACACTAACAGAATCCCATGACCCATCTGTAGCCCAAACAGCTCCTACTCTGGCGACCGGAAGGAAATGGACTGCAAGCGCAGCTACACAGCAGGCAAAGGCAGACCTAAGGCATCGTGACATCGTTGGCTTTGTGCAACAGGGGAGAGGAGGCTTTGGCCTCGGAGAGAGCAGACCATCGTGGCACAAGGCAGCTCCATCTCAGCGCAGAGGTCTGGTCGTTGAGGAGGTGCGCCGGCAAGAGCAGGCAACAAGGTGCGCAAAGGCTGTCTCCCAATCGAAACAGGGACAGTGGATGAGGTGGGAGGGTGTTGAGAGAAGAAAGTTCTCTTGGAAGGAACTGTGGAGTATGGAAGCATTTCACACCAGCTTCATCTTACGAGCAACGTATGATGTCTTGCCATCTCCCAGTAACCTTCAACAATGGTACGGAGAAGACCCAACGTGCCCACTCTGCCCGTCTCCAGCAAACCTTAAACACATCCTGGTTGGCTGCAAGACAGGCCTGACTCAAGGCCGTTACACCTGGCGGCACAACCAAGTGCTGAAGTGCCTTGCAGCTATGCTGGAGACCAGACGAACGACCATCAATGGCCTACCTCCATCATCCCGTCCTACATCTGCAAGAGGTTTTGTCTGTGAAGGTGCAAAGCCAACCAAGGCCAATACAACATCAGACCTCGGTCAGCTGGGAGCAGCGCGAGACTGGAGGCTCGTGGTGGATCTGAGTCCAAGGCTCTACTTTCCATCAGAGATCGCTACTACGAACCTCAGACCAGACCTCGTGCTCTGGTCCTCCTCAACTAAGGTGTACATCGTAGAGCTGACTGTACCCTGGGAGGACGCTGTAGAGGAGGCCTACGAAAGAGGAGAGACGCCACCTGGGCCCCAAAATAGCATCTGTGGCGCAGAAGGGTTGAAGCAGAGGGGCACATCTGGGACGCCAGGTGTTGCTGATGAGCCCTCTGGAGGTGTTGTGGGCCTATCATCGAAACACCGGAGATGGAGGGTGCCCACCTGATGACTCCAATGAGGCTTTTAACCCTTTTGTCCCACAGACGGCACCATGACCCTTACCCGGAAACACCTTGCATGTCTGCGTCAACCCACTTTACATCTCAGGAGTGCAAATCAATCAGGGATTGTAAGACCTAGTCCTAAAACAGAACTGATTTACAATTGACTTTCTTGCCAGGGTAAGTTTGGTGCAAAACCTTTAACAATACGTCTTTTATCCTAATTACTAATGCAGTATTTCGCTCTCACATTTGTCCAGCTATATATACAGTCTAGATCATAACAATTAAAAGTAGTTTACTAGTGTCTTTCGTTATAAATATATATAAATATATACATGCATATATATATTTTCTTGACATTATTTATTCGTTAATAGGTATATCATATGTTAACAGAATAAGTTCTTAATTTATCACACAGTGGTTGTAATATTCCCAGTGACCGGAAACCCGTCATCGCTTCGCCTTCAGCAAGCCCGTCATCTTTTTGGCCGTCCGGCTTGTCGTACAAAAACAAATATGGCGTCTTCCGCGGATGTCCACGTCCGAATCTGTGGACAAGAAATTATCAAATATGACCTAGAAATTAAGGCTCTCGTTCAGGTAAAAAGTGAAACGTCCGCCTGAATCACTGTCTGTTGGTTCGTCGTTTGCTAACGCAAAGGTGAAGCTAACGGCTAAACCGGAAAAGACGGAGGAAAGAGGGACACCAGCTGTTTAGTATAATGAGAGTACTTAAATGTCACTTTATTCACATCCTTCACTGCCAACAGATGTGTTGCTTCGATGTTTATTGTCTAACTATCGTGAAAGTGGCGACGCGTCGGACGGATCAATGATCAGCGATCATGTTGTTATTGACAGACCGTGACACGTGACCAAACGATACAGAGGTTACCCTGTTTACTGAAGATAAATGCATGGACACGTTTCTCCAAATTCTGTTGAGACCTAATAACCTTGATATATTCTTCAGGTTGATATATTCTTCAGGTGATGGTAGCCTGATTTTGTAGTCGTCATTGTTCAAGTTGAGGTCTGCATCCATAACTACACTTAGATTTCTGGCTTGAGAGTCCTACCCATACTTTTAGTCTGTCTAGTATTATGTCAGTGGTCATGCAGTCGGAAATATTTTTGGAAAAGTATGTTTGTAGAATATCCATCCAGAAGTAGGATCATTTCAGGTGTCGTATAAAGCGTTCTTTGGTTGATTGAGTGACATTGTGTAGGGATATTTGAATGGATGTTATTTAAAGATGGGGACAACACATACATTGGTGTGGAGGCACCAACTGTTTGTCTAATTTTCTGAATTTTGACAATAAAGGAGGCAAATTGATTCCATGCATAGCAGTTACTGACACTGGAGGGTGTGTTAGCCTGTCAATGTATTGTTCATGTTTTTTGTTATGAAGTCAGAGAATAAGATCTGCCTTGCATTTTTAAGTTCCAAATTATAATAATACGTCTATTTGTAGATGTCACAGTGAACCTGGAGATTAGTTTTTCGCCACCTGGAAATGGTGATGATTAGGTCTAGAGTGTGCACATAGTTCTACAGACCCTCTATCCTAAGGATTCTCAACATGGATATTAAAAATGAGTAAACTCATCAAAGGAGGTTGCACAGTATTTAGGTGGTCTGTAAATGTTGAGGAATAGAAGTTCACAGCCGCATCTTCAAATTAAGTAAAATGATCAAAATACTAATGCTTGCATTGGATATAATCATAAAATAAAAGCAAAGGTTTTTACGCCGATGCTGTGTTATCTCTTTAGTAGTATTGTGTAGATAATTGGTCCATTTTAATATAAGTCAAACCATTTAATCAAAAGAACAGTTTACTGGTATGTTTTATTTTTTATTTACAGGATTAATGTTAAAAGGTTTTAGTTTATGTAGAAAATATGATGATGGAACATTACTGATGAATATGAAAAGATTGATAATTAAATTCAGTACCACCTCTGTACATGATTATGGGTCACCACCAGACTACTTACAACTTATTTTAAAATGCATTATATTTAAGAACAACAATTTAAGTTGAGCTGTGTTGTCCGAAAGAAAATTCTAAATAAGTCTTTCATATAATGTTTCAGTGTTAATTTTGCTCTTGCAGACCTTAGATCATGATCAATGTTATATATTTAAAACATACCATGTCATTTATTATGGGGTTTTGTTTTGCATGCAGGACATCAGGGATTGCCCTGGACCTCAGTCAACTCTCATGGAGCTCAACTCGCAGGTCAAAGAGAAGTTCAACAAGCTCAGACTCAGAATACAGGTCAGGCCTCACATCACATGTGTACTGTGTTGCATCCGACAGATGTGTTGTGTTCGAGTCCAAACTGTTTGATTTGTGTTCTGTTGTCAGGATCTGGAGCAGATGGCCAGAGAGTATGACAGAGAGACGGACAGACTGTCCATCCAGGCAGAGACGGAGAGCCAGCGAAGGCAAATGCTGAGGTGTGTGAACTCATTTTCACTCATTTGCCTGAATCACTGACTTTATTGATGTCATTAATATCGCTTGAATGCCAGCGTCCAGTCCAGTGTTTCAGTGAGTGAGCCCATCTGTATTTCAGTCTGTTAACACATCACAATGAGCTGTAGTGCTTGGTTGTAACTCCTCTTTGCATCAGGTTTGGTGGTGCCTCTGTCTCCTGTGGTGGGTTGTAATTAGGGGATAAAGACAATTAGGATTAGCAGTGTAAATCAAAAAGCTCTAATTTACCGTGTCCATGGTGCTTTTGGGAGTTTGCATTCTAGGTGATGACCCCTTGCAAAAAAATGCTATATATTCAAACCTGGATCCAATAGTAGTTTGAGAGGCAGATAAAGTATTACACTTGATATTTATAAGTTTAAACATTATGCACACAGAGGAGTTGCAAATCTATAACAGAAACAAAGATTCTGAAAATGTTGTTTTTATGTGTGTTTTTTGTTCTTGTTTTGTGGATTCCAGTAACCAGACAGCATGGAAGAAAGCTAACCTGTCGTGTAAACTAGTCATCGACAGCACGGAGAAGGACGAGCTGCTGTTTGGAGTCGAACACCAGAGCACCAGACAAAGGTCAGGACACCCAGAGGCTGAGGCTTCGCTTGTATTCAGCCTGAACACGCATCCCGGTATTTATTCTACCTCAGTCAAACACTCATGTCTCATCGTAACTATTAAGTTATAGAATATATGCATTTTAAAAGTTTATCTCTCAGCTGAGTTCACATTGCGGATACCTGTTTCTTTCTTACTGCAAAAGCAGCCTCATCGATATTGAGAACAATTTTACTTTCTTCTGACTGTCTTTATTAATAATATAATATAATTACAGCTAGTATTAACCACCACCCTGTAATATCAATCCTGTGTGAATGGAGCTTTCATTAGTTATTTAATTTGTAACTTTTTACGGATAAGAACTTAAATTATGATATACTTGTGCAGTCACACACAGTCGGGGAATTTAGCTTTCAGCCCGGATTATGACTTTGATCATAACTTCTTTGTATTTGTCTTATGTTACAGCCTAATTTGCCCTTCGTTTAAAAAAATAAATAAAAATGGTGCATTACCAACAGTTAATCGACTTGTTTGTGTTTGTGATTGGTCGAGCAGAAGATAGAAGTTGTGTGCTCGGGGATTGCAAAGCAAAGCACTCAAAGCAAAGTTTTGTCCTCGCAGGGTTCAATCTTGCTCGTGGGAGCAGAAACTTTCTGCGCGGAGTAATCTGTGCCGAGCTCGCTAAAGTAATTTGAGTGTGGATCTCATTTGTGCTCGCCGATATTGACGGTGGTTTGACCCCATGCAGACCTCAGAACTGCTCTGTGTGTGTTTTCATATCAGGAAGGTGACCAAAGAAAGCCTCGTAGAAACCAGCAGCACCATCACAGAGAGTCTGATGTCTATGAGCAGGATGATGGCGGAACAGGTGAAGCAGAGCGAGGACACTATCGGCACTCTGGGTAAAAAACAACTCTACTTTGTCCATGTGTTTTACTTTCTACGGGTTATAGTGTGTGTCCAAAAGATACATCCAATTTACGTTTGTCCCTTTTTTTTAATGTTTCGATCTCAAATCAATATTTAACCAACACATCTTCCCTCCTAAACCTCGTATACTTCTCCTTGTTCTTCTTCTCCTCGCACAGCCACTTCCTCGAGGACAGTGCAGGAAACCAACGAGGAGTTTAAAAGCATGACGGGAACCATTCACCTGGGGAGGAAACTGATCCTCAAGTACAACCGGCGGGAACTGACGGACAAGCTGCTCATCTTCCTGGCCGTGGCCCTCTTCCTCGCCACCGTCCTCTACATCCTTAAGAAACGTCTCTTCCCTTTCATTTAGCTGCGTGACTAAAGAACTCGCCGAGGCTGCAGGCGGTTATTCCCCTCAGCGGAAAGTTACCACAAAGACTTTAAACCGGTGCGGACGACACGCAGACATGGAAGCGGTCCCACGGCTGGACTCGTGCACATAGAACACTTTTAATCTCGTTTAGCGTCCTCATTTTTTTATTTTAACCTTACGCAATATGTGAGTTTATAAAATGGTGAACTTAAATTGATATGCTGAGGTTTCATGCAACAACAGTGATCGGGATAAAGCCTCAAATTGCTTCAAACGTGTCTGAAGGTCAAATATTTTAGACTTCTTTCAAATAGCCTCACTCGAAGCCGGCTGTCATAGCTTCTTCTTTCCCCGCGTCACATCCCGAGAGCTATGGCTGTCGTCTTGAAGCGGCAATTTATTGAAATTTAAGATAAGAGTGCACTCTTTCAAGCGCTCTCTCATCGAAGGCCGTCATGGTGCTGCAGGAGAAGTGTCGGCAGTGGAAAGGAGGATTGAGAAGTTTTAATTCCATCTACTTTTACTTCTTGGTCACAAAGTAAGCGTGAATAATATAGAAAAGCACTTTGAATTACAATCTGTGTGTGTGTGTGTGTGTGTATTCAACATAGAACATGTCTGTGCATCTGTTCTGGACGGCTATTCCAAAGATGCCATTGTTATAGTTATTTCCAGTTTACCTTGTGCCTTTCTTCCTTCGGACGTCTGGACAACTGATTTAAAAATCTTATGACTTACCTATACCGTAAAAGTTGTCTCCCACATTAAGTCAGATGTTATGAATGTTGAACAATGTTTTGTTAGAGTTCTATTTCCATTTATTGAGGCAAATGTTGATGTGAAGCAATGACACAGATGTGCCAGTAGATGGCAGAATACCCAATATTTACCACCATCAGAGGCTTTATTGTTCATTTGTATGAAGAATTATTTTACAGGACCGGACGGACTAACACTCTTCTCTCTGTCAAGTGACATCATTGTAGTTTATTTAATTTCAATCAAAATGCCTACACCTGTATTTTGAGACTACTTTAAATAAAAAGTTACAAAAACATAGCTTTGAAACCTGTAGTCTGTATGAAATGTTGAGCATCAAAAATACATATCTATAATGTCATAACCAAAGAGTGCTTTCCTTCCTGCAGACTGAACCCGACGGTCTACAAGATGACGTTGGATAGCATGTCCACTTCACGGGGCGTAATAAAACGATACTCATGAATACAAAAAGTTGATTTTAAATAGGTAGAATACTGACTGAGCTATCATCTGCACTTGAGATATTCCCTGCGGCGTTGACTCGTGTTTGTCACGGCCCTTTGCTGCAGTACAAACATCACTGTGGTTTACTGTGACGTTGAAGAGAGGTAGATGCGTGGTTTTCATCCTTGTAAAAAGTAAAAAATAATAATATAGCACAGATATCCAACAGAGTTATAATAAGTTATGTTACATTGCTTTCACCAGCAATAAGACACTAAACTACGACGACTACTACTAATAAGTGCATGACCTTTTGTGTACCCTGTTTTAAAAAGCAGTAACATTGGATTTCTCAGACGTGAGACGACCAAATTCGGTTGCGTTGTCGTTCCGACTGTCCTCTGGTTCGGCCACGTTGGTCGGCTGCTGCGGGGGCCCTTGATCGGTGCTGGGCCCGGTGGACCAGGTGGGCGGTGTAGCGGTGGTCTGCTGCAGCGCGTCTGCCTGGCTGTGAGAGCAGGTGCTGCTGAAGCTGCTGCACACGGCCCCCCAGTGCTGCTCGCACTGCCTGCGCAGCCGCTGGCCGACCCACGACTCAACCTTGTCTCCACACTTCAACAGGAAGTTCATCAGTTCCACGTACGGTCTAATGGCCAAAGCACACACAGGAAGTTTTTTTTTTTTTTTTTAACACAGACTGATATTTTTTTATGGAAAACACCACTGAAAGTAAGACTAATTTTTTTCCACAGCAGATGTTTTGACTACACTTTTACCTTTTTATGACATAAATGTACTTATGACATTATTACTCATGACATATGACATTATTACTCATAACTTATGACATTATTACTCATGACTTATGACATTATTACTCATGACTTATGACATTATTACTTATAACTTATCACATTATTACTCATGACTTATGACCTTATACCATGACTTTTTTCATGGCATACAAATCATAATTCTTTTAATTACAAACGTTAACGTTTATGTGACGTACTATACTATGATTTCCTTACATTATACTTTAACTTTTTTTTATACGTAAAATACAATGATTAAAATGTTTTACATACTACAGTCTGACTTTTTAAACCAAGTATACTATGACCTGTTCTAGTATTTTTGTAGCATTGTATACTTTGACTTTTTTAACCAAGTACACTTTGACTTTTTAAACCTAGTATACTATGACTTTTTTTGAACAAACTATACAGACTTTTTTGACATAATAAACTTTTCAATAGTTTAATACTTTAATTAACCTATTATTATCATTATGATTTTTTTCAATGTACTATACTATATAATAATAATAATACATCAAATTTCTATAGCGCTTTCCATAATACTCAAAGACGCTATATAAATAGTTCAACATACTAAATCTATTTGTAATGCGATATACATTTTTTTTTTCAGACATAATACCAGGAATCTTTATGACTCTTTTCCTGATATGCTATACTATGTCCGTTTTTCTATTTTAAAAAGTGATACTCTTACTTTAAATGACCTTATTGACTGTTTATTAATGTAAAACTATGGGTCGATATATTATTTGACTGATTATTAGTGTCTCTCACCCCGGGGGAAACATCAGGTGGAACTGGACCAGGTTGCCCATGGTATCCATGTGGTCTCGTGGCGCCAGGCAGAGCTGGTGTTTGGAATAACACTCTCTCTGGAGCGAGAACACCATCTCTTTTACCGATGAGCACCGGCGGCTGACACAGCTGAAGCGCTGCCGCAGTCCCAGCGCCATGCAGCGCAACGCTTCCTTCACAAAGGACTTTCCCTGGGTGGAGGAGGAGAAGGAGGAGGATGAGGAGGAGGAGGAATTAGTCTAATTTCTGATTGCTCGGTCAACAAAGATGCAGGTAGTGAGTGATCACAATGTCAAATCTGACTTGGGACTTGTGCCATCTCCCCTGCTTTTGCCACTTCCTAGAAAAAATTCTAGCAATATTGCAAAGAAATCATAGTATGTCATAGTCATAGTATTGTTTGCCTTTAAAAAGTTGTATAGTATAAAATGCCATAACAATATAAAACAGTTGTATACATAGTATGACATATTAATGAAAAATCGACGTTTAGGTTATGCATAAATGTATAATATATGCCAATACTATATATATATATATATGCATACTCTTATGTATGATATTAGTATAATATGACAGAAAAAGTCATAGATGAATAGAAATGTTGTATTGCAAGTGATTCTCAAGTATGACATCATTAAGTCAACATCTACTGTAGTATCGACATTTAGCTTGAAAATGTCAGAAGTAATTAATTGTATAGAATGTATGAAAATATATAATATGTGATAAAGAGTCATAAAAAACACCATGAGTAAAGTCATATTTCATAAAAGTCATTGCAATAAAAAGTTCAACAATTCAGTGCCAAGAAATTCCAAAGAATAGTATATCATAAAAAGGTCATAGAATAATATCCCATAAAAATCGCTTTCATAATTCAGTATACGCCATAAAATTGTAAAGAATAAAAAGTTATAGTAAAATAAAAATGACCTAAGAAAATTCATAGTATAGGACGTATATCAAATACATCAAAAGTATAGTACGGCGATAGTATGTCATAACAATGACATTAAAAATGAATAGTACAGTATTGTATCGAAAACATCCGTCTAGTATGCCATTAAAATGCCATATTCTGTCATAAAAAGGCAGTGTACTGTATCAATACATTCAAACCACACACAATTCCTGAGAGCACTTTCGTGCGATGGCATTGCTCAACATAATAACAATTTTGTGACAAAAGCCCCAAATTTGGAAAATGTGTTGATAGATATATTGGCAACTAACGGGGTTATCAAGAACTCTCATGCATGGTGGCACTGGAACACATTTCTCCAAATGTCCACTAGCAGTTGGTCAACCTTTCCTATCCCATTGAACAAAAAGAAATAACAGACATAATCTAGACCATAGTAATGCTGAGAAGCTAATAAAATACTTTGGGTCAGTCACAGACCTAGAAGCGGCCAGGAGGAGAGTCAGTACCTCCGTGTTGAGGCCGTGGTTCTCTGCTAGAACACGTTGTGTTGCGCTGTCAGCGCTGGACGTGAGTCACTGCCCGAAGCGAGGGAGTTCAGTAATCGTCAGCAGTGATGGCGGTGTTTGTACCAGGCCACTGTGGCGAAGAGGGAGCTGAGCCAGAAGGCAAATCTCTCAATGGACCAGTCCATCCACGTTCTGATCCTCACCTGCGGTCATGACCTTTGGGTCGTGACCAATGGAATGAGAACGCGCACACAAGTGGACAAAATGAGCTTCCTTTGTAGGGTGGCTGAGGCTGAGCCTTTGCGGTATAGGTGAGAAGTCTCAGACATCCGGAGGGAGCTCGGAGTAAAGCTGCTGCTCCCTCAAGTGGAACGGGGAAGCTGAGTGGTTTGGATATCTGATCAGGATATCTCCGAGACGCCTCTCTTTAGAGGTTTACCGGGCACGCCCAACTGGTAAGAGGCCCTGGAATACCCTCAGAATACGCTGGAAGGATGATATATCTTGTCTGGCCTGTGCTGCGGGAGTTGCGTTTCAACCACCTCTCTTAAGAGAGAGGCTATAGTTCAATTATGTTGCCTTATACATTCTATGAAAACATTTGAGGAACTGAAAATATGAAAACTGTTGCTCGGGGCCGCCAAACTACCGGTAACAAATGTGTGCCACGTCAGACTGCCAATGTGCTATTGCACAATATCCAGATATTTTGTAAATGTATAACGGCTATATACCGAATGTGTTGCTTTTGCCAAATAAAGTAACATGGTTAGATGTAATCCCCCCATAACGCCATTATATTCCCCGTTGTATTTTTTTGTTTTGTTTAATTGTCGTGCTTCAGCCCACCTGTGAGTCATAGCGCCCTGCGTTGTGCAGCAAAGTGAGACAGATGTGGTGCAGCCCTTGGATTTCACAGGAGTTGTTATTGAAACACTGAAACGTCCCACAGCCGACATCCCCTGAACTCACCAGGCAACTCTGGATCTCCGCTGAGAGAGAGAGAGAGAGATCAGTAAACATCCACAGAATCAAGTGTCTCTCAAATCACATGAGATATGAGAAGACATATAGGCATTACAAATACATTGATATCACTCATCAGGATGACATGGGAACATGTTCTTGGAGTTGGTTTGGATTCTGGGAACAGTTTAATACTTCCTATAACACAAGCTAGTGGACAGCAGGATAGGATGACAACATCATCCAGAGGAGACGGCGAGCTCAAATTGTACAACATCAGCGATGGACAGCATTTATTTCACGTTGAAAGCAATATTTCATTTCAGTGTGATAAGTGCTTGAAATGTCATTTCAATTCTAAACAAAGATATCGCTTAGAATAATTGTTGTTCTCTTTTGCCGAGGAGACAATATCACGATAGGCCTTATGAGACAGATAATATATATTTTTTAGTAGGGGATTATCTAGCTTCACCTGAACCTTTCCCATACATATAGGATGATAGTGTTGCTCTTGTTGATATAGGTCGAGGGTTATTGCTTCTGTGGATGTCGAGCAGCCCTTCGGTCGGAGGCGCCGTCATGGAGGCAATGCGCAGCAGTAGGCCTACACCTGAAGCAGGACTCACCTGTGCTCTGCAGAGAGAGGCGCTTCTTGACTTGTTTCTCATGGAGATCATGCAGATCCGTGGTCAGCACCGGTTGACAGGCCAGGAGCAGGAAAAACACAGCGGACAAGTTCGACGGCATGCTTTACCACCCACCGAAGCTTAATATCTGAGAGTTTTGTCTGTATACGTAAGTCTTCTTACAGACCGGAGCAGCGCGGGTGCAGCCTGGCAGAAGAGTTCCCGCTGTAAAGTATTTCCGCGGCATCAAGGCTGTAATATATAAAGCCACATGATCACTGCGCGTTCACCAATCTCCACCAATCACAGCGCAGCCCTGTGGACACACGACCATGGAGACAAAAGTTTATCATTGACGAGAGAAAAGAGGACTGAATGGAGCAGAATGGAGCCTGCAGCTACATTTGAAGCGGATCAGCGTGTCTATTTATTATGATACCAGTGGCAGGCTCAGACTATAGCTGGTATAGGGGCTGAAACTAAATGAAAAGGGCACTGCAAGCATCCAAAGGGGAACCGCATCATGTTGTCTTCATTTAAGGGCACCATTAAAGCCCTGCGTCTCGTCTCTCCACTGGACGCGTGTCTTTTGAACGTATACCAGGAGAGTGTGCCACCCCGTGCCCCCTTCGAGGCCCTCAGGGACCAATCAAATAATAACGTCCAAACCCTATCGTTCAACGACATAACTGTCTGTATAAGGTCGTGCAACTCCTCTGGAGTCGGCAAGGTCAACCACTCAAGACATCCACACTCAATTACACAACAGAGGGTTACGAGTGTGCTGGAGGGAGAGCAGCTGCTTTCTTAGCAGGGAAACGTGCTGAGAGAAACGTATCGGGCGAGCACACAGAGAGAGAGAGAGAGAGAGAGAGAGAGAGAGAGAGAGAGAGAGAGGAGGGTGGAGGGAGAGAGAGGGAGAGAGGAGAGGGAAAGGGGGGAGGTTAGAGAGAGAGAGGGGGAGAGGTTATAGAGAGAGAGGGATGAGAGAGGGGGGAGAGGGAGAAAGAGAGAAAAGGGAGGAGGGAGAGAGGGAGGAGAAGGAGAGAAAGAGAGGCAGGAGGGAGAAGTAAAGGGGGAGGAGAGGTTAAAGAGAGAGGGGTAAGAGAGAAGGAGAGGAAGGAGGGAGAGAGAGGGGGGGAGAGGCAATAGAGAGGGATGAGAGAGAGGGAGGAGGGGGAGAGAGAACATGGAGAAGGAGAGGTTAAAGAGAGGTGTGAGATAGAGAGAGAGGGAAGAGAAGGAGAGAGAGATAAGGAGAGGGAGGAGGGAGAGAGAGAGAGGGGGAGAGATTATAGAGAGAGAGAGGGAGGAGGGGGGGAGAGAGAGAGAGGCAATAGAGAGAGAGAGAGGCAATAGAGAGGGAGAGAGAGAGGGAGGAGAGAGAGAGGGAGTAGAGGGAGAGAGAGAGGGAAGGAGGAGGAGAGAGAGGAGGGTAAGAGAGTGAGGGAGAAGAGGGAGAGAGAGAGAAGGAGAGGAAGGAGGGAGAGAGAGGGGGAGAGGTTATATAGAGAGAGAGGCAATAGAGAGGGAGAGAGGGAGGAGAAGGAGAGAGAGGGGAGGGCGAGAGAAAGAGAGAGAGAAAGAAAGAGAGAGAGAGAGGGAGAGAGATATATATGAATTGTATATTTGTTGTGTTGTTGTTGTGCTTTGGCCACATTGTTGTTGCAACATACATGCTAGTAAACCATATTGAATTGAATTGAGAGGGAGGGAGAGTTGATAATATTGATATATCCGGTACCACAATTTATAAAAGGGTTCATAAATTGTAATTAATGGCTTTATTGAGAACTAATACATAATTTGAGCTCATTCATTATAGTTCAGGAACATTACATTTTTGATACAAAGAAATATGGTGTTTCCAGGTTGGGTAAAAAACAACTCTCACCACATGAATGCTCCAGACCAGGATTAGCCATGCAGAATCCTCTAGACACGTTTTAACGACTGATTAACATCTATAACTGCAAACTCAGTTACATATTAGAAAGAGAGAAATCCTGAACTGAATTATTACCAACGAGAAAAGATAAACACAATGCAGCCCATTTGTTATTAATGTTTTGGTTCATGCACACACAAACACAATATGCTGGACTCTAGGCTCAGGCGATTGTTTTTGATGTCTCTTGTCAATATGCTTTTTAGATATATCTTTATTTTATATAATAATAAGTAATTATTTTTTCGATCAGAGACCTCTTTCATGTCAGTAAGCAGAAAGCTATGTAAGATCATCTATACTTTTTGTTTAACTGACTCTTTAAAACTACAGGGGATAGGAAATAAAAACACTCCTTTGTACTTCAGATTGGTAATGAGGCTTTATTTGCTTACAATAACTGTGACATGTGATTTTTAAGCTGCGGTCACATCAAGGAGCAACATGCTTTTGTTTGCGAGTCCAAAGTGAGTTAAGCTTTGATTTGTGTGACTTTAGATACGCTCCATTCTCGCAGCCCAGTTGTTGTGGTCGTGTTTTGCCTCTTAACAACCATGACCTCTGACCCTTGACATTAAAAGAGACAGGCCACAGTCATGTGACACCGTGGCATCAGCATCGCCACGTGAGTCAAAGAAGAAACTACTACGCCTGCTCAGGTTTATCTACCCTCCAGTGAAGATGGTTTCATACAAGTGTGTGTGTGTTGTAGCGAGAGGTCAAGGTACGGAGGCAGGGTGTATCCACGTGTGTGTCCATGCAGAGGGCCCGATGGGGAAGACAATCATTTGGGGGGCTAATGTTCGGACGTTCATTAAAAGCACTCTTTCCCCTGACCTCTTCAGCGCGATCCGTCTCATCCTGCTTCAAAACAACATCCCACAGCTTCCCTCACACAAACCCTGACGACCACCCACGCAATGACCCTTCACCCCGACACTGAACACACACACATACACACACACACGCACACAATCACAAAATGCTCCCCTAATGCATATAGACACCACTGTGCAAACAGCACGCAAGCAGGAGCCTCTTCAGCTCCGACTCTCACACGATCATGTTGTGAATAACATGTCCGCCCCTGGAGGCATAAGTATCAATCATATTCATTCAGGATCTGCTTTGTGATTCCTGAACTCAGGAGGAAGCGTTGCCGTAACGTTTGGGTTCGCCCGGATCGGTTCAGTTCACCATTTATTCATCTTCAAGAACCATATTGTGTTCATTTCTGTTTTTTCATGCACGTGAACATACCGCTGTTGAGGTTGATGCTTTGAGAAAAACTAGGGATGAATAAGAAAATATGATTTAGATTTAGCTGAACCCATATGGAGGACCATGAGCATCACTTAAATACCTAAATTAAATAAATTAGTTAAGTCAATTAAATAAGTGAAGTGATTTATTCTAGCAAGTTTTTGCATCAAGCAAATAAATAGTATACAACACTTATATTTGGGGTATTTCATTAATTGAAGTCCTTTTTCAAGTAAGGATAATTTAAATAATTTAAAAATGTTGAATAAATTAGTTTAGCCTAATACGTAACAGTGTATTTTTCATATACACGCAGGCAGAGGGCATCCAATGTTTGGACACTCTCTGACACACATTTGTGTTAACATGTGCATCACTGCCAACAAGTAGTTAAATCAATAAAGTTACGCAAGCTATGTCACACACACAAATCCCAAAAACTGATGGACTGAGATTTAAGACTGGATTTGTGAAGGCTTTATTTTCAGAAATACCTCTTATGCTGTGAGGAAACTAGAAACTAAACCAGACTGGGACGCTACTTGCAGCTTATTTTTGACTTTTTAGAGATAAACATTCCAATAAAACATTTTGTTGCTTCAATCATTAAGCCTCTCCAGGGTTGATGGATCCAGGTTGTCGCCCTCATATAGTAATAAGTAATGTCTGGTCTCATGCAGCGAGGCCCTGTAGAGGTTTCATGTGGTGGAATCACAGAGTTTCCCTTAAAAATTAAAGTCTCCCAATACTTTGGGGTAGATTTCAGCTTTGAAATGACCAACTGAAAAAAACTACCCCACCTACTGGTTTAGTTTTAGATTATGCAGGAAACATTTCCCCCATCATTCAGAGTAAATATTAATTGATTTCAAAAACTAAGCCAAGACCTTTTCAGCAGAGTATCTTTACTAATAAAACATTTTCTTAACAGGCATTACAAAAAGGTACAATAAGAAAAAAAAGGGACATAATGTCAAATGTGTTTCGTAAAGCACAATCAATGATGCATACTAAATACATGCAAGAAAAAGGAAACCTGAAGAAATATTTACATAATTTTAGACAGAAACCTTAGGGTCTTCATTCTAAACACCCCAACTGAAACAAGCCAAATGACTTCACCTTCCATGGTGAATCCGTGCAGTACATGTTTAACCGTTATTTAACAAGTTACTTGTTGAAAATGTCAACACAACAGCTCGAGTGAGAAATCTGCATGACATAATATACAACTTCAAAGTAAAAAATCTGTCTGTCACATGTTCTAGCGGCAGCGTCGTGCAGTGTGCACCGCTCCACATTGTCCAACTTCTCCAGCAGTAGCATAGAGCAGCGCAGACGAGCCATGTAACTTGTCTTCATGCCGAAAACCTTGAATGTACAAACACTCTAGACGCTAGTCTTTAAAAATAAGACATTATTCTTCTTCTTCTTCCTCCTCTTCATCGTGATCATCGTGTCTGATGCTGTACCTTTCAAAAAGGCTAACACAGCAGTGTAGACCAGCACGTGTACCTGCAGCAGGAGAGGAAATATAGATGTCTTAACCGTAAAAAAAAAAAACCTTACACCTTTCTTCAGTTTTTAAAAACAGACCTCAAGGGGTTTTGGGGCCAGAGGCAGACGGTGCCTCCTGTAGTTCGGTCTGCTCAGACGGTGCAGAGTTGCAACCCAAGGCGTTCTCCTCCCTACTTTCCCCTGACAAGAAATCATGGATAGCAGTTTCGATGTGCGGCCGGAAAGTGTGGTTCATCTTGGGGTCGACGACCTGAGTGATGATCCTATCCACACCGGACTCCAGCATACCCGATCTAGAAAGAAAGAATAAACAAAATAAATGACAACACAAATAGGCGCTACATAAGTACTGTTATTTGACTGACTAAATCAATATAGCAGTATAGTTAACTGGATTGAACTGACATGGAACAATTAGCTGCAGACTATATAGATTACAATGAAAACGTCGCTTATTCTGAAGAAATTGAAAACAAAAGCAGCTGTTCATCGGACATCCATATTCCTTTGGACAGAGGACAAGTAATACGTTAAAGAGAGCTGACAGTAACACTCACTGAACAACACTTTGCCGCAGTCCGTTCCTCATCTGGTTCTTGTTGATGGACGGGTTCCAGTCCTGCGTGCCAAGGTGCGACGTGACATAGTTGTCAACTTTCTGCCGCAGGTTCTGAAAGGCAGGCTGGCAGCAACGACAGCGACATAAACCCAGTCATTATACAGCGAAGTATACTGTAACATGGAAAGTAGACTGGAACAACTTAAGAACACACATTATTCCCATTCAAACTAGAAACGACTACTAACGTGAGAGAGATATAGCTGCTAATTCTCACTGAAGTTTGAGCTCGAGCCTTTCCCAGGTTAGCTTTAAGCCTTGCTTGTGCTACAGAGGACTGGCTTACCTTCGTATCAACGTCGGCGAGACAGTCCCGACGGAACTCGTCAAAAAGACCCCGGTTCTTCAGATGCTCCACGATCATACCGATTAGCTGCGGGTCTCCCGGTGGAAGGTTTGCCGCACCGTTACCGCCACCGTCCGCCATGACAAACCGAGAAAGAGGTTCGCTAACTTACCGGCTAGCTAGCTTAGCTAGGGGGCGCTTCTTTTCAACACGTGCGGTCCTTAGAAAACAGCGGGCGGAGTGACCGCGGGAGATGCTACGGGAAAAAAAGGTAGACGCTGTATAACAAATCGAGCGCTCCGTTTCCAGTTGACACGCATGCGTAGTGGAAACCTGACATCGGAAGTACTTCATGCAAGTGTCGGGTAACCTCAACGTTTGCGCGTAAATCTAAAGGTAATACATTAAGTGAACACACTGGCTGAATTCTCTGAACACAGATCGTTTCTGTGGTTGGGTCTTCAGACGGAGGGGATCCGTTCCGTTAACCTTCCCAACAGATTTTAGGCCGGACGAACGCCATTGTTGTTAAAGGTACCGATAGCCAGTGTGAAACGATGTTAGCTGTGGTGGCTACCATGAAATACTGTATTTCCTAACTATCTTCATACTCAAAAGCACATACATTTCGGTGTTACCAAATGTTCATGAGTAAATTATCATAGTGCGAACTGAACATCGACAGTCGAGTAAACAGCAGAATTGTCTAAACTACCTTTCTGACCCCGATCCATGCAGTCAGTTCAGCAAACACGTCATCGTGCGAATACTTAATTAAAGGCCCTGCCTGGCACCGTCCTCATGATTTTCGGGGCGGTGACAGTGCCAGTAGCAACATTTGATTGGTTGGTTAATTGCATGGCGTTGTTATATACAGAGTCGTTTATTATTTTACAGCACAGGCCCGACTGGGATAAATCTATGAGCACAGCGAAAAGACACATTGAGGTATATTTGCCACATTTGGGTATAATACAGCCGCTTTATGTTTACTTGGATCATTTCACTTTCTTGTTGCAGATGAGCGGTCAATTAAATGCCAACAACGAGTTTATGGAGCAGCTGCGGATGCAGGAGCTCTATAATAGGAGACGTGAGGCTGGCTCTGACCCAAACACCTACACTGACCCAGAGGATGGCACCGTGTACGACTGGGACCATGAAAAGAAGGCCTGGTTCCCTAAAGTATGAACTTTTGTTTTCCTACGGCATGTATTTGTTTTTTGAATACTCTGTCAGGCACGTGCACAGACATTTTGGGGGGCAGGTGCTCAAACCCCAAAAAAGGGCACCCATCGGCAAAATGATTTTTATATTGATCGCTGTAACTTGAAGTTAGCAAGTAATTGAAACGCATTGTGTCGTGAGAAGACATGAGAGCTAAACAAAATGAAATTGTTTTCTATTAACAATGACAATTAGTTTTTATTTACAAAATGATAGGAGCAAAAAATGCCATATAATAAACAACTTACTAACCTCGACCGCTCGGTCATGCCGGGAATTATCAAACCTCTGTAAAAAAGTTATAATTATATTGGTGCGGCTTTAGCTCAGTGGGGTAAGAGGGCCGTCCTTCAACCGCAAGGTCGTGGGTTCGATCCCCGCTCTCCCCATTAGCTGCAAGTCGAAGTGTCCTTGAGCAAGGCACTGAACCCCCAGTTGCTTCCCGGGCGCTTCACCGCAGCCCACTGCTCCTTAATAACTAAGGATGGGTTAAATGCAGAGAACTAATTTCCCCTTGGGGATTAATAAAAGTGTATATTTATTTTATTTTTATTTAAAGCATTTGTCTGATATTTCCCGGAATGACCTCACTCTCGGTTAGTAAGTAGTTATTACAAGTGTTGTTTTTTCTTGCGTTTACTCTTTTCACCCTCTGCAATGCTCATACAAGATTGATCTTTGTAAAACTGGAACAGGCAAAACAAAGAGAAACATACCACATAAAAAACAATGTGGTACAAGGATAGCAATCATAGTTTAGCTGCAATTTTATAGCTGTGAATTCTTGTGACACGTATCAAATTAATTATTAATTTCAACATACTTTCGAAATTGTCTCAATAGCATTTATACAAAACAAAGAAGATGCCTGCCTGTATATCGCTCCCTCTCTCTGTTCATTAAACATGACGTCAGTAAACAGCTGGACAAGCCTGTGAAACCATGGATTTCGTGAGTTTAAAAAAAAAAATCTTAGGAAACATCGGACCAGTTGCGACGTCATGTTTTCAGCAGCGCTTATGTTGACGTGGTTAATTTATCACCAAACAACGTCAGGGGACAAACACAGTCATTACCTGTGGGTCTGATGCTGCAGGTCAGAGAAGAAGTAGGCTGACCCGTTTAGCGTGGCGCGAGGAGCACTGCGCGAGCACTAAGTGGAGGAGGAGGAGGGAGGCGGGGGCTCGTGAGCGGCGTGGAGCATGTCGGGGTGAAATTCTCACAAGAACTAAAATAAATGCCCCGTCGGATATCAAAACACATTTGGGGGGACTCGATGACAGAGTCATTTTTATTCTTAAATGCTGATAAATATAAAAGTTGACATCAAACATTTCACCTGCAACAAATATTGCACTTCCCAGATTGGAAAATTGTAATTGGCCATATTGAGATTTCGATTGATTATGATTAATATACAATGCTATTTTGACTGGGGCAACAATAATGTCATACAAGTTGAAATACCAGCTTGTACTTGCCACTGACCACACCTGGCAAAAAAATGCACTGTTGGAACCACAAAATAGAGATGTCCATGCACCCCAAATTGGATGGCAGACCTCTTTTTAGTCTGTAGTCGTAACAGTTTCAGTGTTCATTTTAAGTAGGTTTTGCTTTGTTTCTCTAGATAACGGAGGACTTCATTGCTGCCTACCAGGCCAACTATGGCTTCACTCCGGAAGGAGATCCAGATCCAGATGCAGCTGCAGCGAGCAGCGCCAACCCAGCAGCACCAGAACCACACAGCAAGCGCTCAGAAAAGGAGAAACCAGGAGATACCCCAAGGAAGCAGAAGCCAGACAAGCCTGAGACCGCAGCAGAAGAAGCCAAACAGAAAGGGGAGAAGAGAAAACCAGATCCAGGTAAAGTGACATCCACAACCATAGAGACTAACTAGATTAACGAACACACAAATGGTAAATAATGGATTAGAAAAAATAAAAAAACTATAGTCATTGATGTATGTTTCCACCTTTACTCCTGTCTACAATAGGGATTATTACACGCATACATTTTTAGGTAGACTTTCTGAATTTATATCTGTACAAACGTGTCTCTTGATATATGCTTTTTTCCTTTCTCGTGCTTGTAGGATGGTTTGATATAGAAGAAAATAAAAACACGAACGTCTACGTATCAGGTTGGTATTGCTAACATTTCTTCTGTCATCGTCAAGGAGACGGCTGTCCAGTGAGTAGCTGACTCTGTTCATCCTTCATCTCCCTCTCCCCCTAACTTCTTCCTCCTCAGGCCTGCCTCCTGACATCAGCACGGAGGAGTTTGCTGAGTTAATGACCAAGTGCGGCATTGTGATGCGGGACCCCGTTAGTGAAGAGTTCAAGGTCAAACTCTACAAGGATAAAGAGGGAAATCTGAAGGGAGACGGTCTCTGCTGCTATCTCAAGGTCTGTTCGTCCTTGCTTGACTAAAAGCGTCATTTATAATTACCACAGTTGCATGTTCACAAGGTCCCACGTGGGTTTTGGCTTGAATGACGCTGCATCGAGAAGAAGTTTGAGTTGAAGTGACGGCGTGTGTTTGTGGTTCTCTGCAGAAGGAGTCAGTGGAGTTGGCTCTGCGTCTGATTGATGAGTCAGAGGTGCGAGGTTACAGGCTCCATGTGGAAGCAGCCCGGTTTGAGCTGAAAGGCCAGTACGACGCCACAAAGAAGAAGAAGAAGAACAAAGACCATCGGAAAAGAATGCAGAACCAGCAGAAGTTAATACTACTTCCTTGTTCCTTTATTTTGTTAACCGCCCACTAGTCCCACTCTGCATGTCGGCTTAAACAGACTTCAACAAGTACTTGAGTATTTTCTTGTCTGTGTCCGTGCAGACAGTTGGACTGGAGGCCAGAGAAGCAAGGAGAGTTGAGGAAGAGGCATGAAAAAGTTGTCATCATTAGGAACATGTTCCACCCCAGTGACTTTGAGGTGGGGAGAGACACACACACACACACACTGTCCAATGAGGGTATTCATCTCTGTTCTTTGTGCCTTCGTAGGAAGACCCACTGGAGTTGAATGAGTATCGTGAGGATCTGCGGTCAGAGTGTGACAAGTTTGGAGGGGTCAAGAAGGTCATCCTCTTTGATGTGAGTTTGATGTTATTCATGCTTTTTAATATTCATAGTGTAATGGTTTGAATTGTGTGTCAGTGGCATCAATAAGGAGCTGCTATGTGGTTGTGCTCGTGCCGTAGAGACACCCAGACGGCGTGGCATCAGTCGCATTTAAGGAGCCTGAACAAGCGGATGCGTGCATAGAGTCGTTCAATGGCCGCTGGTTTGGAGGAAGGCAGCTGACTGCTGAGCTTTGGGATGGAACAACAGACTATCAGGTAAACCCAGGATGATGAACAGATCCCATTGAATTTGGTTATAGGGGTTCTACGGATGTGGCATTTTTGAAGCTCTCATATTATATAAATATATTTGCTGATTTTTGTGATATCCTTGTTACACTTAAACGATGCATCTGGAAAGAATTTGCGGCCTTAAAATGCTGATACCGTTTGTGCAGGTGGAAGAAACAACACGTGAGCGGGAGGAGCGGCTGAAGGGTTGGTCTACTTTCCTGGAGGGAGGCGATAAGGGCCCTCAGAACAACACGGCCAAGCCAGCAGAACCCAGCACCACCGAAACAGAACCCGCCAGCGCCACGGAGCCCGAACCCGCCAGCGCCACGGAGCCCGAACCGCAGCCCAAAATAGAACCACAGAAACAGGAAGAGGAAGCAGACTCTACAGATAGCAGCATGGAAGGAAGCGATGATGAGAAAGCTGGAAGTGATAATGAGAAAGCCTAGATACTTATATGCACATCGTTGGTCCCCATGGCAACCAATCAGGACTGTCCTGCTTGATTGTGAACTGTGGTAAACGTGGAGGAGGTATTTGGAAAGTTTGAGCTGTTTTGTAATGTAGAAAAATAAAATTATGATTTTGTCTACCCTATTTTAACTATTTTGGTTTACACCGTAATTAGATCTGCTCTTGCCGAGCAGCACAGCTTTCTCTGAATTTGAGTGTGCCGGTTTGTGCTGATCAGATGGAATATTGCTGAATTACAAAAGACAACGGAGACTGAATAGATATTTTAAATGGACACTTACTCCGGTAGTACACAATGTATATTGTTACACGGTATAGATTGTCATTTCGGCACATATAACAATATTCAGTTTCATTTCCGCAGTCGTTGCATTTTTGCTTAAAACAACTTTCTTTGTAATTTTCATAGACGAGATAGACTCGGGTCCCAGTGTGACAGCTGACACTGTTTCATGGAAAAGGGCTTTGAAACAAGACTCAATATACTTATTCTTACTCTGGATAGATAGTACATTTACTATATAAATGCAAACAAAAACAGATTGGCCTTTTCCTTTTTGGTCCAGTATCTAGATCTCTGAGGTTGTAAGAAGGATCATGTGCTATAAGACAAACTTATTACAAACACACGCTCCCTTTGGATGCTGTCTTGTACATATGAGTATTGATGTGTTTAATAAAGTATTTCGGGTTTGTAACATTTTGAAAACTAATCAGTCAAGATGCAGCTCTCATGACGACGTAACAAAACATCTCATTGTAAAACTACAAGTAAATACTACAACTCTAATACCGCTACAGTATTATATATATACACAGATGCAGGCACGTGCACAGACATGTTGGGGGGCAGGTGCTCAAACCAAAAAAAAAGGGCACCCATTGGCAAAATGATTTTTCTATTGATCACTGTAACTTGAAGTGAGCAAGTAATTGGTTGTTACAAAACACCTGAAACACATTGTGCCGTGAGAAGACATGAGAGCTGAAGACATGAGCGCCGCGGAGTATGTCAAGGCGAAATTCTCACAAGAACTCAAATATATGCCCCGACAGATATCCAAACACATTTGGGGGGAATTGATGACAGAGAGAGTAAGTGTTATTCTTAAATACTGATTAATGATGAAAAAATGTGTCTACGTCCCTGGGAAATAAATCTTGAGCCGGAGATGTGCCAGTTGTCGATTTACAATATCCTATTTCTGATGTTCAGTTGTGTCTATTCCCCAAGTCATGTGGTATAATAGGTTGGCTGTACTCAAAGAAGAAGAACAACTCATATTGTCATTTAATTTCTGGATATACACTACCGTTCAAAAGTTTGGGGTCACCCAGACAATTTTGTGTCTTCCATGAAAACTCACACTTTTATTTATCAAATGAATTGAACATTTCATAGAACATATAGTCAAGACATTGACAAGGTTAGAAATAATGATTAATATTTGAAGTATTAATTTTGTTCTACAAACTTCAAGCTCAAAGGAAGGCCAGTTGTATAGCTTATATCACCAGCATAACTGTTTTCAGCTGTGCTAGCATTATTGCACGGGTTTTCTAATCAGACATTAGTCTTATAAGGTGATTAGCAAACACAATGTACCATTAGAACACTGGAGTGATAGTTGCTGTAAATGGGCCTCGATACACCTATGGAGATATTTCATTAGAAACCAGACACTTCCACCTTGAATATTAATTTACCACATTAACAATGTATAGAGTGTATTTTTGATTAATTTAATGTTATCTTTATTGAAAAAACAGTGCTTTACTTTGAAAAATAAAGACATTTCTAAGTGACCCCAAACTTTTGAACGGTAGTGTATTGTACTTGTCTGTGCAGGTGTGTCTACATACAGATGTTCCAGATGGGTGTGTGCGTATACGTCTGGCTCGGCGAAATGAGGTGACCTCTTTGTATGTATTGTTTATGTATTTAATGTCCTGTACTCTAGTGTATACAGTGGGAGGGGTGGGGGAGTGGGTTGTTATATGATATTTCAACAAAAAGATGATAAACAATGGAAATATCAGTTCATGTTTACTGTGTTATGTACCTGTCAATATTTCCAAATAAAAGAATACATTATTTGTTGAAAGAAGAAGAACAAATCATTTGACCTCTCTAACAGTTTCAAGAAGTTGAGAGGGGAAACGTATAGCTGTCAAATAAATGAAGTTTAGTTGGAAGACCATACACCTGCAAGCCCGCCTCATCTATTTCTCATCCATCTGCCAAGTACAATCTGGTGCAGTGCATCAAATGGTACATGGTCCCTCTGAAATAATACGATTATAATATATAATATAATATATTTCATCGAGCATACAGTTTGGCTTTACAGCTCATACAGCTGTACTGAATAGCAACAGATAACTGAGAAATAATAATATAATAATAATAATACTTATAATAAGACTAATAATAATAATACAAATAAAAATAATGATAATAATAATAACTCGTATGAATCAAATATATATTTTAAAAATATGGGGGAAATATATAATGCCTCTCTGTATTGCTCAATCGCACGCACGCACGTCAGTCAATGCCATGGAAACCGGACCGAGGGTATTTAAGGCCGCGGACGTTCCGATTCTGCCCTTTGCACTTTGGACTTTGACACGAGCGGACCTCACCTGTGAACCCTCCTGTGAACCCATACCTGTGAAGGAAACTCTGAGGCCTTTTGCACTGCTTGAGACTTTTTGTTGGAAACAAAACTTGTTGGCGAACAGAACTACACGAGATCCGGACTACGAGAGACCTGAGACCCCGAGGAAGGCGCTCCGACGACCGAGAGCCGAGGACGAGCCCCTGCTGAAGAGACCGGGCTGTGATTTGGACTATACAGTTAAGACCATTTCTACATTTAATTTAGCATTTTTATTATTAACGTATCCCCTTAAATCCATAAAAGTGTTCTCAGTTTAGAAATCAGTGAAACCTTTTGAGTTTTAACGTTTAGAATGTTGACAGGAAATTTTGGGAAAACATATTTTGTGAAAAGTGACACTCAGTCGATGATTCGTCGTGTAAAATGAGATTTGAGCTGCAGAATGTCTTGAAAATGTCAGGAGATGTGCGGAATGTGTTGACAATTAGTGCAACTCCTCGAAACACCTTTTATTTTTGTTTTAAGGCATCAAAACGTCGAAATTTAACTTTGAAATTACAGAAAAAAGATGGCGCCTGAACCATTTTTATAGAATTCTCAAATGTACCCTGTAAGCTGCATGAACTCGGCACCATGGTAACCATAGGGAACGCGCGGGCGTCACCTGACCTGAGCTGCGCGTGACCCGGAGCTGCTCTGTTGTGACCGTTGAAACGGGCCTTATTGTACACACGTCTGCTCCTTTTACTTTATCATATGAAAGTGATTTATTTAACATTAAAATGCACTGTGCTCGTTGTCGCAGTGCTTTGTTTGTTAAGTAGAGTTAACTGCACGAGCGCGCGCTGCCTCCAGCATCTCCTCCACGCGCTCTGAGATGACTGCGGTCAAGCCAGCCGCCACTTCGGAAAACAGTCAAGCCAGCGCGCCCGATATTTTTCAGTACACGTATATACCAGGCATTACGGTGCGAGTGTGTGAAAACTGTTTTCAAAATAAGAGCGAACTTCCGGTGAACATCAGCAACATTGGGACTACAGATGAAAAATAGCCTCTTGGCTAACTCTGGCACATTTACTGCAATGTTTTTATCAATGTGTACTGTCCTTTATTAAATAAACCATAAAAAAAAGAAAAAAGAACGTGATATGACGAAACACACCTTTAAATACAGATATAGTGATAGATTAAACTAAATGAAGAGATGAAAAATCATGAATGGTATGAATGATGAATACATTAAATGAAAGAAAGTAATTATTCCAATATTGGGATATTCTGATTTAGAATTTCAAAATAAAAGATAAAGAAAATCACATTCATGCGCAAATATTTACTATTACTATTTTATATTACTCTGTATATTTAGTAGTTTAGTTTAGTATTTAGTATTGTTATTGTGTTTTATTTTTATTAATGCTCTAACGTGCAATGCTGCTGTGATCCTGAAATTTCCCGACTGTGGGACTAATAAAGGATTATCTTATCTTATCTTAAATGTGTGTCTAATTTCAGAATAGATTTAGAACAAAATGGTGCGTAGTTATAAAATATGTTCACTTCTGATTCATGGTAGACTACCTCAAGGTGTCATCCAGAGATAATCAAGACATTCTGACGTTTGATTTCTAAATGAAAGCACTTCATAAAGAAAATAATATTAATATATTTCCAATATTTGATATTTCTTAAAAGCAGATCCTTACATTTCGTGAAAGAAATTACACTGCAGTCTTGTTATTAGTGACCTCTGCTAGGCCCAGGATTATTTTCATGAGATATCACTGTGTGGATTGGGAGAAAATTCAATTTAAAGTGAGCGGAAAATTAATATTATTAATATTATGTCAATATTTGAATTGTATTTAAAGCAAATCCGTAAATTTCTTGAAAGAAATTACACTGCAGTCTTGTTATTGGTGACCTCTGCTAGGCCCAGGATTATTTTCATGTCCTCTGGAGGCTGAGGACAGGAGATATGAGCCGGCATCTCGTCCACCAGCTCCTGGAGAGTCCATCTGGAAGCTCCTCGCCTCCCAGCAGCCGGACAAAGGGCTCAGCCTTCTGGACTCGCTGAAGGTGGCATGTCGGTTCCAACCTGTAGAAGGAATCAAACGGAGACTTTAATCGTCCCGTTCATCTTTGGGCCGACGGGCTTTCTGGAAGAACAACTCCCGTCTCACATCTAAAAAACAGAAAAAATAAACCGGAGCATGACGACCACAATAATGTGTATTTGACATGAATACAGAAAGGGCACTTTTCTCATCCAGGGCAAAGGGGCACGTGCTTGAGCACCACTAGGGCTCTACCTGTGCACGTGCCTGCACAGATGTATGTATATATATTAGGGCTGTCAGCGTTAACGCGTTAATCTATGCGATTAATTTGGCCGCGTTAACGCACTAAAATATTTTAACGCAATTAACGCAACTTTGTTTACTTCCGGTGTCGTTGAAGTGAAAACAATTATTTTCCGCGAAAATAAGGAGCAGAAATCAGTTTAAACTCGTGGATGAATCAGTCGGGTTTCCTTCCTCCTGCTCCTCCTTCCTCCCGTCTGATACACAGAGGAACGAAGGGGCGACGTGTCGGGGGACGCGGCGCGAAAGAACGTCCACGAAACCTTCAACGTGATTGGTCAATCCGTTTGTCTGTCAACATTTTGGGAAAAACAACCAATGAACACTCAGTAAATCATAAAGGACCTCCCACCTCACGGCGAGGCTCTATAGCAGCCTGTCAGTCAGAGAGCAGAGAACACGGCACCAGGACAACTGAGCCTCATTGAATAGAGCTGAGATTGTTCTGGAATGTTTGATGTATAACACGTGGGTATGTGTCATATGCAAACGCCTTTAAAAGGTGAATTTAAATGTTTTTGTAAAATGGAGAAAATGCCCCCAGCCTCCAGAGGGTTAACAGGACATATTTGAATGTCAGTCAGTTTACCAAGGCCACTGGTTCTGCTGTTTTTCAGCGTTAAAGATGACAGGACCAATGGGGTCTCAATATAGGCCTACTTCTTTTTTTTTACTAATCTGATGTTTCACTGAAGAAACAATTTATCATCCACAATATTAAATACCTCGCTGGCACTTTATAGGTAGGAGCCTCTTTGAAACACAGCTCTGTGTGAAGTTTGGTCTTTAAAAAGAATGAACTTTTAACTTTTAACTTTTAATTGCGATTAATCGCAATTAATCGCGATTAATCGCGATTAATTTAACTCAAAAAAAAATGTTAATTAGTTAATTTTTTTTAATCGATTGACAGCCCTAATATATATATATAATATATACACACACACATGTATATATATTTACACACATCTATATTACTGGAAGAATTTCTGGCCGTGTAACCTTGAATTAGTTCATCCTTTTTTACCTTGTTATTTTGTATTTTGTGGCTTTTGAACTATTCAGCTAAAATAAGTATCATGCATATTGCGCAACAGTTCACCCCATTCCTCCTGATGGATCAGTTTATTCATTCCTCTTCAAGCTGATCAGCCATTGGTCCTCTTCAAAATGCTCAGCCATTGGTCCTCCTTAAGCTGCTCAGCCATGGGTTCTCTTCCTGTCTTTATTCAAGAAGCACATTTTAAAAGATTTTCATGTTGGACAGAGGTGAAAAATATTAAGGAACAATTAAAACACAAATACAAAAAATAGGCTGTATATACAGCCTATTTTATTATTTAATAATTATAAATATGTAATAATTATAAATATAATAAAAACATGCAAAATAGGCATTAAAAAGACATACGAATTAAACCTTTTACAATATTATATCTTTGAATACCATCATTACTCAATAGTAAATTGAGAAATTGACTTTTTAAACTTTTTGCTGAGGCAATTGCATTCCATTTCGCTGGTGGGGATGCAGGGCTCTTTTAACCTTCATTCAAACCCTTCATTCACTTGTCTATTTCAAGTCCTTATGGCTTACAATGCAGAAAACATGGAGCTGGCTGCAGAAAATGCTGCTCTGAGGGAGCAGACAGCCATAAAGAGCTCAGCTGGGAGCAAGAAGAGAATATATATACAAAGTTTTACCGTACATTTCTATATTATTTTAATTTTTCTATGACATTGATACATTTCATCGACAGAAAAGCAAAAAGTGTGTCATCCCGAAACAAAATACCTTCCCTGAGGGTCCATTAAAGTTCAACATTAACCTCACAGATATATTAGTGCCAGTTGAAGTGCCAGGATATATATATATAGTCACATCGCATTTCTTTTGAACACATTTAGTCGTTTCGCAACTTCCTGCTAATGATTCTAAGGAGCAGCTCCATCCTCCCAGTTTCACCACTAGAGAGCACTGTAATGCTGCTTTGGCCTCTGATGGTTGGTGAACTTTGCTTTCATAGAAAGTAGATATGAGAGTTATGTCACATACACACCACAACAGCTGGATTTTTAAAGTTGATTTTTGAACCCTTGCAAATATTTCTTGTGAAGGAAGCAGTGGAAAGTCACAATGTACATTTAAGGTGTTTATATAAAGTGTGAAGGTGATATCTTTTGGCACATTCATGAAAAATATTACATACAATTGTCTGTATGTTTCCTACATTATTAATGCATATATCATATTGTATTGTGTTTCTCTGAATAGTCTTACAGCCATTAATTAACTGCACAAGTCATTACATGAAATATGGTTATGTGGTTATGTAATCATAGAAGGTCATAGAAGCAAGCATGCAGGTTGAGTAACATCAACAAGTCACATGTTGATCTGAGCTTCAACACATTCTTGAGAGGAAGGAGATTAGATTCAGCCAACGATGATTTAGTACCTTCAAGGAGAACCTCAGTTGGAGTTGTACTTTCCTTCAACATTTGCTTTTTACGCTACTTTATACTTCTTCTCCACAGAGAGTTGTTAGATTGGAGATATCAATTATTTCTACAAAGCATGATAACTAATATCATTACTTATGTATGTTATGTTATGTTACATAGCTGCATTGCATCTTAAAAGCCAATATATATATATATATATATATATATATATATATAATATCTCTATATATATATATATTTCTATATATAGGCCTATATAAAATTCTGAAATGGGTCCTTTTGCATGAGGGATACTTTTGGTCATTGAAGTATATGTTGATGCTAATTTCCATGTAGACTTACTAAAATACTTCATTAACATATCTGAGTTCTTCTTCAACCAGTTTTGCAAATTATTGCCATGTCAAACCAATTTGAGCCAATTTGAATGCAAGGATATTTTACAGTAACTCATAAAGTTTCTTTGTAAATACCATTTTTACAGGGGCGAGTAAAGGATACAGCACATAACTCATAACAATATCCTTCAGTGTTATTCAACAATACATCTAAGAAGCTAAATCGATAAATCTTGTAGGTGCATTTGATACTTGCAGTTGTTCTTACTAAGTGTGCTCATGCAGCCTCAACCAGGTCTCCCTCGTAAAGGAGAACCCTAATCCCAGTTGGACTAACCTGGATAAATAACACCTCAAAACACCCACAAAGCATTTCATTGACAAATGGGTGTACGTGGTGCAGAGTTCCTCCAGGCCTTGAACACAATACTTGATTTTGAACACTGTGTTCTCTGTTTTCTTATAAACTGTGACTGCAACACATTTTGACAGTAATGCAACAATATTATATGAGTCATCAAGAAGGCGCAGACAGAGAAAGATATGGAGCTGGAGCAGAGACGGAGGAGGAAATGGTCAGAGCCTGTGAAAGCAGGGTCTGTGAGTGTGTGTGTGTGTGTGTGTGTGTGTGTTTTGTTCCCTGGGGTCCACCCTGGAGATCGCTTGGGAAAAAGACCTCTAGGTCTGCCTGAGGTCTGACATGCAGCCAAGAAAAGCAAGACTAAAATAGTGAGTGAGAGAGAGAAAGAGAGAGAGAGAGAGATGGAAGATGGAGAGGGGGTGAGAGGACGGAGAGCCGATGAGATGGGGGGAAAGAGTGTGGACAAAGAGCTTTGTATCTGTTGAGAAAATGTATAAATAAAAACATTCACATGGTCTGTCACACACACACACACACACACACACACACACACACACACACACACACACACACACACACACACACACACACACACACACACACACACACACACACAATGCTGATTGGAACCATGTGCTGACAGACAGAGAGAATAATGGGAAATTGTAAATTGTTTGATTTGTTTTCCTTCTTTGTTGCAATGGAGAGTGGATGGAGAGATGGGGGGGGGGGGGGGTGTTGGAAGGCGTCCGTGACCAAAGATGACGATCGGCCATGGGAAATTCTAGCCAGTCGATGTGTGCATTGCGCTGCATGGACAACAGGTCCCGCTCCATTAACAGCCTGCAGGGCGGGGTGTGTGAACTGGGAACTCGAGCCGCCCACAGAGTCGTGTACTGAGTACAAATGGTGAATCTAAAACTGACTGATCACAAGCCAATTTGACTGATGATCAATCACGTTTCACTCTCTCAACCCCCCCCCACACACACACACACACACACAAACACACACAAACATCCTCTGCAACAAACCCAGAAGCAGCTGTTATTAAAAGGGTTTAATTCAGTTGATTATTTAATAGAACATAGCAAATAACAGCTCTGTACAGCAAGGACAAAGACGTCTCAGGGACAAGACAATCATACTGGTGTCTGTCAAGAAAAAGCAGTTGACATGGATCCCAGCGATTCCATTGAATAGTTGAGCTCTTAAGAAAGTATGGGAATTATATCTAGTAATAATTTGTATTTATTTTCCTTTCCATTTTGATTCTCGGGGCAGCACTTAACGGCTGAGACCGGATGAAGACAAACACCTGTGCGCGCCAGTATTCATGCATCAACAGCACAACTGACAAATAAATAAATAGAGGAAACAAGGGAGTGGGAGACCGAGAGAAAAGAAGGAGGAAAAGCAACGATGATTATTTGCAGATGCTCCACTCGACTGGGAACATGACACAGGGTTGATTCTTTATGTGTGCGTGTTTTTATTGGTGTGTGGGTGAGGGAAAAAGACTGTCTTGCATTTTTAAAACACAAGTGCTCCCGCTGAAGGGTCCCGTCGTAGCTGAATGGTTACAGAAGGGCCATCACAACGTGGTTTGAATCTTGAACAGGGGGAAATACGATACTCATCAAACCTTTACCAGTAACTGTTAACCAAGAAATCCTTGAGCAAGGCACTCTAGTCTCTAAAAAACTGCATGCATTACAGCTTCTGTATACATCCAGGTATGAACCTAAAGTTGGGACCTCTGAACCTGCGATTAAAAAAGTTATGGCCACTTGGGGGCAGCAGAAAAAAAGCTAAAAACGCAACACCTAACAAGTTGATCGTTAATTTGTTAGCCAAGCTTAAACAACCTTTTTTGTAATAATTTGTGTATGAATAAATAAATGCAAACTAGCTCAAGTAAATAAGAAGGCAGAAAATTAAGGGGAAACAAGCGGATGGTCTCCATTTATTTCAACACAACAGCTGTGTGAACGCTCAGAGTCCTGACCACATCTCTCTCTCTCTCTCTCTCTTTCCTCTGCTATGTTCTGCTTTTTCCCATGGGATGTGTGGTGCTGTATCCTGTGTGTCTGACGATGTGTCCTCTTTTCACACGGAAACTATGACTGTATAACACACACACACACAGACTTGTTTTTATTACTTAGGAGGACATTGTATCTGAATCCCTGGAGACGTCCCCTAACCAACATAAAGCCAAGTCGTAACCCCAAAGTTGAATGGTTTACCTTGTGGGGACAGCCCTCAAATGGAATGGAAGTCCCCGTAATGCGATGGTGTGTCGGCACTACGTCCTCAAAATGTGATTAATACCAGTTAGATTTACACAATCTGCACACATTCTCACATTCACTCGGACAAGACTTCTGTGTACAGCAAAAATAGTTTTCATTCATTAATTACCTTCGCATTTAAAATGCGGAAGGTTATGTTTTGATCGCCGTGTATGTATTTATTTGTATGCGTGTTACTCGCATAACTCAAAAAGTATTAAACCGAATCGCATAAAATTTGGTGGGATGATTGGTTATTATCCGGGGACCATTTGCTTAGATTTTGGGATTGATTGGGTCAAAGGTCAAGGTCATGAAAAGGTCAACATCTTCTTTTTACCATAGCACGGTATATTTTTATCCAGTTGGCATGCAACTAATGCCAAAATGTTCATAAGTCAATGCCCAATCTTGTGATATGCGAAGGTATGCGCTCTACCGAGTGCCCATTCTAGTTTCTCTTGCTTTTGGTCTAAACAACATGGCCACCACGCCTTCTCCACACCTTTAATGCGTTAACCTTAATCAATATTTTTTTCATCAAGTCAGTATCAAAAACAACCAGAGAACCAACTTCTCTGTTCTCTGAGCTGTAACAACTTGGCATCAGTCATTCGAGCACTACAACAGTGACTCTGTTTCTCCTGTGAGTTGGAATCATAACTCTGACTCTCATTATGTCTCCTCAGCTTTAACACTTCGCCTCAGGCCCTCAGTTGTTATTTTAAATCTTTGCTAATTGTCAGACTTTGGCTTGCTTCCTTTCCTTCACCTTATGAAATCCAGTTCATGGAATTAATGTGTGTGTGTGTGTGTGTGCGTGCGCGTGGTGTGTTTTACTGTCTGGCGATATCAATGTATTCAGGGCATGCTTGTGTAAATAGAGTGAAGTCACATGCAGGGATCGTTTCCACTTTCCTTTTCATGAATAATATTATTGTAAACTATCTGTGACCTAACCTTTTCTGCTATAACTTTCCTGCTAAATAAAAACACATGTGGCTGATTTGGGGGAAGGCTGGCCGCTGCTCCAACGCTGGGTTACTGATTGATGACATCATGGCTCCCCGGTGTGAAAGTGGCAGATAGGAGTAGCTCTGGGTGCTCATAAAGTTCGAGGTTGTTCTGTATTGTAGCTTCTAGTCATGCTAACAATGCCAAGTAGTTTTTCATAATATGATAATTACAGTTTTTCTTTAGGCATTCTTTTTATTTATATTCCACTGGTGATTGTTTTTGCCAAGTCACGATTTAATTTGGACTCCTGTCAGTAGTTAAGTGAACATATGAGGGAGTTATGTGGTTGAATGGTGAGTGTGTGAATGGATATATGGATATCATGCAAAAAGGATGTCTTCAAAAAGCACAGAATATGAGGGGAAATGGGGGGAAGTGATGGTGGTCGTGTCTGAGGGCCTGATTTCAAGGTCGGACAGGAAATGCCTGTGCAGATGGTGGACACTGAGAACAGTATACAGGAAACAGCCGACTCTGCAGCTGTGTGTGTGGGTATATTTATATGTGTGCTTGTGATTAGAAGCAGCAGTGTGCTGTTGTCTATTAACTATTCAGAAGAGGCCATAGATGGATGCAGTAATAGTCAACAGAGCCGACGGTGGCATGATTCACCACTGTGACTGAAAATGTTACGCATGTCCCTTTCATTCTCTTTGCAGCGCTGCCGCTTCACGTAAAGGCAGATTGTGTTGTTTAGCACTGGAAAACCTAAAAAAGGAATGTTGAAAGTAAGTAAGTAAGTAAGCAAAGTTTATTTATATTTCACTTATCACAGAAAAAGTGTCACAAAGTACAGTACAGTAGTCACTTAAAACAATTTGGCAATAACAGGGGCCAAAACATATCAACAGTTTAAAGAGCAAAGTAGAATACACGGTAAAAAGATGGTGCAATAAAATATATAAACCAACAGAGAAGATAAAAAGCAAGCCATAGAATATTCAAGTCAAATCAAAGAGCAGGTAAATAAGCAGTAAAATGCATAAAAGGTTGATTTTAGTAACACAAAGTTTACTGAAACAAAGGCAAACATGGAACCCCAAACTGAAGTGTAGTGAAGTAAAAATAATTAAAATCTAATGAAGGCAAGCTGCACCTCCTTGAGTTTGAGTTTATTTACATATATACACTACCGTTCAAAAGTTTGGGGTCACTTAGAAATGTCTTTATTTTTCAAAGAAAAGCACTGTTTTTTCAATAAAGATAACATTAATCAAGAATACACACTATCCATTGTTAATGTGGTAAATGACTATTCTAGGTGGAAACGTCTGGTTTCTAATGAAATATCTCCATAGGTGTATAGAGGCCCATTTCCATCAACTATCACTCCAGTGTTCTAATGGTACATTGTGTTTGCTAATCGCCTTAGAAGACTAATATCTGATTAGAAAACCCTTGTGCAATTATGTTAGCACAGCTGAAAACAGTTATGCTGGTGATATAAGCTATAACTGGCCTTCTTTGAGCTTGAAGTTTGAAGAACAAAATTAATACTTCAAATATTACTCATTATTTCTAACCTTGTCAATGTCTTGACTATATTTTCTATTCAATTTTCAATTCATTTGATAAATAAAAGTGAGTTTTCATGGAAGACACAAAATTGTCTGGATGACCCCAAACTTTTGAACGGTAGTGTATATATATATATATATACACACAAAAACAAAACAAACAAAAACAAAACAAACAAACAAGAAATTCAAGCATTTGTCCGCATAAACCGTTACTTCTTATGCTTTATCTTCCCACTTCTCCAGTGAATGACTTAATGGACACCCACCACTGCACAGGTCATACAGGGTGAACTAAACAGAGAGCAAGCATGCAAATAATAACAAATAAAACAATTAACACGAATGTAATGTTTTCTTAACCCTTGTGTTGCCTTCGGGTCATTTTGACCCAATTCAATATTTAACCCTCCTGTCGCCTTCGGGTCAATTTGACCCGATTCAATGTTTAATGTCGGTGTTCTTTCGGGAGTTAACAAACAAACATAAAGTACCTCACACTTAAACTTGGAAAACAATATTAATTCTAATAATTTTCTAGAGATTTTAATAGCTGGGGTCATATTGACCTCAAGGGTAAAATATGTTAGTAAATATAAAGGTAACAGGAGGGTTAAACATTGAATCGGGTCATATTGACCCGAAGGCGACAGGAGGGTGAAACATTGAATCGGGTCAAATTGACCCGAAGGCAACACAAGGGTTAAATGTTGTCTTTTGTTGCAGCTCATCTATGGGCACCCTTGTGCAATGACGAGCACACTAAATGTAAATAAATGTAATTTACTGCAGAACTATTTGACTATCTTGCCCCCGCTCTGCAGTCCCCTCCATGCTGAGGACATCGAGCCGAACGACATCATCACGCAACAGAGTGAATCCCCTTTAACGGATCTTAATCCGATGAAACTACCAGACCAAACATGTTATTTCTATAATGCGATTGATAATTTATAAAGTAAACAGAAACCTTGGACAGAAATTAATAATTTAGCAGATAAACACTGTTAATGTTGGGGAATAGGGCCTGCGAAAAGGGAGACGTTCACACTTTTCTCAGCTGATTTATTTATGCAAGACTCGAGCCGACAGTCAGGCTGAGTCTCTCATCGCTGACTACAGAAAAATGTTGATATTTTCAAAAAGCAAGACCTCCTTTTTAGTCTGGTATTTAACTTAACTCAGCTTTATTTATGTATATTTCTAATGATTTAATGTATTTTACCTTTTAGTCTGTCTTTTAATTGAGTTTTATTTTTTTAATCTCTGTTTTTTCCTCACTAAACATGTATCAAATTGATGTGAGCGTTTTCATCAGTTTGTTTTTTCAGTGCTGTTATTGAATGTCTTTTTTAAGAACTACAAAGCCATTTATTGTTTGTGTGTAGCTGAATTCATGTCGTATCGCATCCTATTTTTATGAAAAGAGCGACACAAATAAAGTCTGATTAAATGATTGATTAAAAAATGAAATGTTTCTTAGCCTGGGGGCCGAGAACCAACAAGAGGTCTTAAATTGAATCTGAGGGGTAAACTAAATTGTATGGGTTATGTTTAGTTTGAGCCATTTTAATTCAGGGGTCACAAGCTACATTTGCTAGCTGTGGCTGTAGGGATGGACAGGGCGGTTGGTCAGGCCACTATGTTTCTCCAGATTAAAATACTACAATAAAACTATAATCAATGTTTTATAGACATCCATCGTACTGACTTTTCCTAATGTGCTGCCACGAGTTTAAAGTTTTTCTTGTGAAATATCTTATCATCTAAATGGATTCGCACAACATTTTCTCAGACATTCATTGTTCACAAACAATAAATCCCCAAAAGATCCTAATGGCTTCTGTGATCTTCCTTGTTTTCTTTTAGTGCCACCATGAGGTTGATAGTTTTTTGTGAAATGTCTTGATGAATTGCCACAACATTTGGCACAGACATTTATATCCCCCTTGAACTTTTTATGTCGTGTCATCAATGGGTCAAAATGATAAATTGTCTAATATTTTGTTAGAATGTCTTTAACTCAAAGCACCGCTAAAGTAAAAAATAGCGCAGGGGATACATTGATGCCATCTCATTATTTCAACTGTGGAAACTGCTGGCGACTATTTCATTTTTTGTCAAGATAATTACAAGGTTAACAGTATATATACACAGTTCACCTTACAAGGTAATCTGCCAGTAATGTACTCTTGCATTTAATTCACAAGTCAATGCATTGCCTGATGACATCCTGTTGAAGCAAAAGTTTAGTCTTCTTTTTTGCCAGAACTCCTCCAGCTGTCACTCAACTTTCTTCTGTTTTGCATATCTTCTCTCTGTGCATCCTCTTCTTTCAGGTCATACAGGTTGCATTCATGTCACTTAATTCCTTGCGCCTTCAGACATGACGATTTTCAACATCTCACAGCCTCATTCGTACCGGATGCCATATTGTCATAAGCTCCTCTTGCTGCTGCACTGGAACATCATTTTGACTCTCACTGCAGACATCTAATATGTTTATGTTAAGTTTGCCGTCATAATGGCAGGTCAGCACCAGTTCACCACATCACAAACCCATCACCCACGTATGTTTGTCATTTTTTGAAATGTTCTCACAGATAATCAAATGTCACAACATGGATTCAAATTGAGCCACATGTTAACCCTAAAGGGGTTTCTCCTAGTTCTGTTTCCTGTCAGTCGATGTCTGGAAGAAAAGACCCGATTCACATCCGGGTCACTAATTACCAACAGGATGTAAAGGAACCCCCATTAAATATTCAGGGAGAGAAGCCATGTTAATACGGAAAACGTATTATAGTTCACAGTCGACATATCTTCATATTGAGTTTTAACTGACTAATATGCACATGTAAACATCTAGCTTGTATGTTTGTGTTCCAATCAACACTCAAGTCATGTTACATTTTTACTTGTTTGTATGTACTGTCAACTGTTATAAAAAAATATGATATTTGCATCTACATTTGCTGGTCACAGACACAGTGAAAGTCATCTGCAAGAACATTGCTAGTACAATTATATTAAAAGAATTACAGACTTTCTGTATTTTTTGGATGTACTCCAATTTCATGGTTTGAGGAGTCATTTTAGGGACACACACACACACACACAGACACACAACCTTTCCTTCACTCGGTCATTGCTTTGATTGACAGACAGACAGGTAAACCACAGGGCATTCCAAGGCTGCTCAGGTGTGTGTGTGTATGTGTGTGTGTGTGTGTGTGTGTGTTGTAGCCTCATCACTATTCATCAGGCTCTGCAGTATTTGCGTCTCATCTGCATATCGGTCCAACAGGGAACAGATTAGCATGAGAGACAGAGAAAGATGGAGGGAAGTAGAATCACTTTAATTTTTAACAAGATGATATGAAGGAGACACAAAGACCCAAGTAGAGCTGCTGCTGACACAGCCAGGAGGGAGAGAAGGCCAGGTTGGGTGTGATGTGTGTGTGTGTGTGTGTGTTTGGATGGGGGGTTGGGGTGAGACAGCTTCTACGAAATATATCAGTTATGAGAGAATGAGGGATGTGGAAATGGAAATAAACAGTGTGTTTGTGTTTTGCAAATGAAAATACAATTAAAGACTATACCCTGTGTTAATGTTGCATATTGATCGCTCTGCATCGCTCATTCACTGCGTGTGTTTGTAGGAACTCTGCGTGTGTTTGTAGGAACTCAGCTGAACCTCAAGTGGAATGGCCTTGGAAACCGCTGTATGCCCTGGTGTATATTTGGAGGGATTTTCTCCTATCAACCGTGACCAATTATTTTCAACGTCTTTCTACTCTCTCACCTACCTGTCTCTTCCCCCCCCCCATCCCGAGCTGGCTTAAGAAAGTTTTTTTTTAATTGGCGACTCTCTTCTAGATATTATTATCAATTCTCTCAACAGGCCACGCCACACACTCCAAGGTGGCTGTTATTAACCTCTCTGAAAGAGAAGCCTCTGGATCCAGAGGTATTGGCTAACTATAGACCCTCTCTCTAACCCTCCCTCCTCTCCCCCTCCTTGAGAAAGTGGTTCAAAAATCAGTTTGTACTTTCTACTTTAGAAAACACCACAGCACGAGGACGGCACTGTGAAAATTACAGACCTTAGTGCTGCATTCGACACCATGACCATGACATGCAGTCGATTGGCATTTCAGGCACGGCACTAATTTGGTTTTTGTATTTGTAAGCGATGGCGCCGACAACCACACCAACGTTAATCACGGAGTTCAAGGTTCTCTGTGCTTGGACCAATTTTATTTTATATACATCTTTCTTTTGGGCAATATTATATCAAACACTCCAAACTATAAAACCAGAGGAGAGCAACAACTCTGTAAATTCATGTCTTAAAGACATAAAAAAAAAACTTGGATGACCTGCAACTTTGTTAAACTCAAACAAACAAAACCTAATTTTAATCGGCCCCCTGAGCACAGATGTAGACGGCATTGCCCTGGCATCCCAACACCACTGTAAAGAATCTTGGCGTTATTTGATGACTTGTCCTTTTAACCCCCAACTAGCAAAATCTCAAAACATTCTTTCATCTTCTTCATCTACGTAAAAAATCAAAAATCATCTTGTCTCAAAAAGAAAAAGATGCAGAAAAATTGTTTCTTGATTGAGACTGCTGGACTGACTGGACTACTATTACTCCTCTCTAGCAATAATCTCCTCAATCCCAGGTCCCTCCAGTTGATCCATGCTGCAGCTCGTGTTAAGAAAGAAATCACATCAGAAGAGACTGCACTCTGCACTAGCTGCTCTCTCTGCTCCCCTCCCAAAAAAAAATTCAATCACTTTTAATTCTTCTCTAACCTACAAAGCCCTTGATTGGTGATATCCCATATTCTTAAGCTTGTCATGCCACATGATGCTACTCGAGAAGAGCTGTACTCACTAAAAATGTGGGACTTGTAGTTCCTAGAGTCTTTGTAAGTCAGAGTTGGGAGAGCCTTTGTTTAGTTAGCAAGCTCCAATTTGGAACCAGCTCAGTTTTCCCACGGGAGGCAGAGTAGACTTAAGACCTTCCTCTGACTTGAAAGACCTTTGGGCTGACAAGGTTGTTAGTTGGTCTCCAGCTGTCCAGCCCTGCTCAGGGCCCCGCTTATAGCTGATGGGCTTTAGGCTGCCGGGACGCCCTTAGGGACTCTCTCTCCTTCTTTTTCTTTTTCTCTCTCAATCACACTCTCTCTCCTCTTCAATCACTCTTAACTCTCCTTTCTCTTCTCAGTCCTTTTCGCCCTCACCTCATGGGGTCATCGGATCTATCTGGATCCCATCTGCCTGATGGATCGCTGCCTGATGGATCGCCCGCCGATACTTTCCTGCTCCTCCCTCTCCTCCTCCCCACCGCCATCTGCCTGATGGATCGTGGAGGTCTCATCGTGGAATATGCCTACTGTCCATCCTGGAGAGGATCTCCTCTGTTGCTCTGGAGTTTTTCTGGTCCGATGTGAGGTTTTTGGGGGCAGGGTGTGTGTACAGATTGTATTGCAAAGCGAGACAAATTTGTAATTTGTGAAATTGGGCTATACAAATAAACTGAATTGAATTGAATTGAACCCACACATCAATTGTGCATAAATAAATGAGTGGGATAAACAATGTACCGGTCACAAATAGTCAAAATCTATCATTAGTGGGCTCCGCACATAGTTTCCATCACTTACCTCGTTGTTCACCACATGAGTTCTATTTAACATTCCCAATTTTATCTCTAATATTGAAACTAATATTTTTGTTGTTAAACTGTAGATGTATAAAGTTTTAACATTTCTATATTATTCATTTACATTTTGCAGTGAAATGTAATTTACACCTGGATTATGTTGCCTGGCATGTTTTTTCAGTGTGGGATTCATATTTACGTAATACTGTGATAAAAACATCCTGTAAATACCTTTTAGCAAAACTACAATCCTTCTTTATCCTTAACCGAGTCCTGTGCGTCCCTAAATACAAGCAGAAACATGTTAATCATCCTTTTATTCACAATGAGCAGATATAATGAATAGGAAACAAATATATATATTATGCAGATATGTTCACATTTTTCTATTTGCCATATATATTTTCATTCCCAAACACTGGGTCTATACATAATATATATTTAGCTAAATTTCTCCCAGTCTTTTATTCAACAACAGTAACGGCAGCACAGCTTTGAGCCACACGAGGCAGCCTGAACGTTCACACTGTTCCCACTAACTTATACGGAGCAGTGAGAATCTAATATGAAATCTAGCATACGTTCTGTTTTTATAGATTATTAAATTATATATGATACAAATAACACTCTGAAAGGTGCCATTGGTCCTCCGTACTTACACTTCTTAAACTGTATTTTGCTCTTATGTACTTCCCATTAGAATACTAACATGATGAAGTATTTATAAAGCAATATTGCTACTTTCACTTATAGCCTTGCTATGGATATAAGATGATAACATGTAGAATTCAATGATTATTATAATGTTTCCAAAATGACCAGAGATTATCTTCCCAGTCTGTCAAATGAATCCACATAGAGACAGTTAAATACCTGCCCACACTGCAGCCAACAAAGATTAAAAAACAAAAAAAATAGTTTCCTCAACTTCAGTGCGCCGAGTAAACCTCCTGCCTTCTTCAACTCTTTCCTTCAAACGTAAACTTTGGGACCGAGCTGTCAGACCATCACAGATCTCCAGCCCCAGGTAACCCTCTTGGGTTTGTGTGATGTGCATGTTCATGTCTCCATCATAAGAACATCAGGCCTGTGGTGTTTTCACATCAGTGCCCTGCATATAATTAATACCCGTCTCTATGTTTCTCCTCTGATTAATATTTTTGACTCACACCTTGCCTCCAGCCTTCACTGTCACACCATCCCTGTCTCCCTTGTGATCCTCACACCTTGATCTGTAACTCGCTCACTGCTACCTTTACGCCTCATTCAAACCTTTTATCTCTATAATGTATTTCTTCTCCCTCTTTATATCATTTAACTCCCTCAGTAGCTTGTGGGGCTTTCATCCTTTTGCTCTCAGCTCACTTTCATATCAAAGTGGATAGTTTACCAAATTGAGCCTGTTTATGGTGAAATAAAGTGCTCATAGGTGTTGGACTGCAGGGTGTGCAGGCTGTCTGTCTGCCTGATACCAACAGTCTAAAAGTGAGCTGTTAAAGCAACTTAACAAAAGCTAGTTTGTTTAAGTGTTGTGATGACCAACTGTTGCCTTAACCGTACACAACACAGCAGTATTGCATCGTCTTTACCAGCTCGTTGTCGCGCCTTTAGCTGCCTGATAACCTTTAGTGTCTGTGTGAGACGCATTCAAGTAACTACAACATGGACCCATCCGCATCTATATTAGACGCCCAGAGAAAATGTTCAGGGAGTGTGATTACATATACTGTATAAAGACCAACATAAACCACAAAGCAGAAGACTGGTGTTTTAAATAATTTCAGTTCATCATTTCAGGCCGGGTGTAACTTGTATGTAGTTCACTCTTTTGACTGAAAAAGCTCTAAGAAATTAACTGAAACCACCTGCTCAGCACCAAACAGCAGCCAGATACAGTTAGCGACTCGTTGGTGAACACAGTGGAGCATTTAGCTGCTTGAGAGACAGATATTTCCCTCAGGAGACGGAGGAGACGAAAAGCAGAGAGGAAAGAGAATGAATATCTGATCTACGTTCACCAGATGGACACACATGCTCCAAATGAAGGCAAAGTTGCTTCGTAACTGTCTGTTTAAATAAGCTAAACTATTTGCTAACAAGTATGCACTAATACCTTCAAATGTGATGACATGTCAGTGTTGTGTTCACTGCTTGTTTCCACTAAAGTGGCCAGAACAATCTGTGACTGCAGGTTTAAGTATCGCTGCTTTAGAAACTCACTTCATGGAACAGCGGATGTTGACTCATATCCAACTCCACAGGTTTACATTCAATAGTATTCACACATATTTTGTTGGGTTGAAAAGTAATATGAAATGTTATATTTTTGCCAGAAAGTGATTAGTTTGAGTGCAGTTCAGTTTTGGACAGGTTCATGTTTGATGCGTAGATATCTTGACAGCTTTGCACCGACCCCTTCTATATTACACACTTGAGTCTTTTATCCACCTTTCACAAACAGCGGTCCATCCTCCCTTTGGGGCCCTTGATGATGATTGAGCCCCACTGTTCCCCAATCGACCTCCTGTCTCTCTCCCTCACTCTCCCTCATCCCTCTGGGCCTCTTGGCTGCGACGATGCCCGACTGTAGTGCCATTCCTAAAGTGGCGAGGCTCCCCGAAGACTTGGACTGGATGGTCGTCCCTCTGGGAGCTGGCACCGGCATGTTCTCACCTCATCGCAAACACACACACACACACACATGCACACACGCACACATGCACACACACACACCCGCATGCACTTTGACTCTCCTCTTCAGACAGCAGTGGTCTCAGCGGGGCTGCCCTGGAGCGTCGCTGCAGCATGCTGGGTACCTGAAAAGCCAATGACACCAGGGCAAGGCCAGAATGTTAAGTGGTGTGTGTGTGTGTGTGTTGTATGAGGGGTCACAATGTTAAGTGCTATATTAATCAGTAGTAATTGTGTGTATGGTCCATTATAGCAAGGGCTGGCTGACAGGCTAGGGGGATATAGAGAGAGAGAAAAAGAAAAAGCAATGGGTGTGTTCGTCTGTATGAACATGTGTGTGACGACCAATAGAGAAGTGAAACTGTTAGAAATAGAGTTTTAACTGTGCAATCTTTTCTACGGCGCTCTATGCTCTATATCTTTTTAAATCCCTGTTCTTGTTTGCTTTTCATGCCCCAAACCCCACCCCACCATCATCAAGCATCCCCTCTTTTTTAGAAATTCATCCATCTGTGCCCAGAGCTGTTGCAAAGTTGCTCTCCTACTTTTAGAAGCGAGAGTTACCAAACAACGGTCACCACTGGAAAAACAATTCCGCTTTCTGCTATCACACACACACACACACACACACACACACACACACACACACACACAAACACAAACACACACACACACGGTACACTTTTCCCCCAGTGATCTCTGCTGGCTGATTTGGTATTCAAGTGCCGTTGCGGGCCCAGCAGGCCTAAAGCTCTCTTTGTATTGTTTTATTACCCAGGGGCTAGGCCTTGCCACACTCACATAGACACACACACACACACACACAAATGCAAGCACATAAGCATGCACACACACACAGATAGCATACAAGTGCAGAGCAGGATTAGCATATTAGCTTATTAGTATCCTGTCTGTCAATTGGCTCTGTCTGGTTTTCTTTCTCTCACATGCTGTCAGAATGAAGAGTTGCGTGAGGAGGAGGAGGAGGAGGCAGAGGAGGGAGAGGAGGAATAGAGGGAGATAAGGAGGGAAGTGAGGAGGAGGAGGAGGAGAAGTAGGTGGAGGGCTGCTTACTCCTCTCCAATAGACAGATGGTAGTCCGATTCCTCCTGAGTTGTCAACTGGCCAAGAGAGAAAGACAGAGAGAAGAGGATTGAGAGGAAAAGGGGCAGAAAGATGAACCTTTCCTCTACTTGTTCATCCTCCTCTTTCAACCTCTCACTCACTTTTGCTGCCAGCTTTAACTCGTCTTACCCGTCGCTATCCTTCTAGGCTTTATATTTCTCTCAGCCGGACATCAGTCCCTTCATTCAAATCTCTGTTTTGGTTCCTCATCCGTCACAGGTTACTATTTTTAATTGATACTTTGTGTCCTTCTTCTCTAAGTGTGCATCAGTCTCTCGCTCTCTCTCTCTCTCTCTCTCTCTCTCTCTCTCTCTCTCTCTGTGGCAGAGAGAACGAATGAAAGAAATAATTGAGAAATGTGGGGTTATACAGCAGTTACTTCCACTCTAAAGGAACACATGCATGTACACACACACACACACACACACACACACACACACACACACACACACACACACACACACACACACACACACACACACACACACACACACACACACACACACACACACACACACACCCACACACTATTCACAATGTCTGAAGCTGTATTTGTGAGTTAGGATGCAAGTTCCCGGGTACATTTACTCAATCTACTCGAGCACAATTTGGAGTTGTATCCCTAAAGTTGTTTCTACAAAAAATATTTAATAAGCTTTTAAAATATAATAGCATAAATATGTGTTTTCCAAACCTTTTGGCTTTGACACCTGACAAGAAACAAATCCAATTGTCACAGTTCAGATGCATGTGAGTTGTGAGTTGACACACCACATTGTTCGTCCATTTTCATTTGACTGGCTGAGGCACAAAGAGATAAAATCATCCAGTTATTCACACATATTTGAGTTGCAGATTCTTCTTCTTCTTATTTTGTGCCCCATTAACAATCTACCGACCCCTCTATCGCCCTTTATCACGTGACCCCTCTGAGAGCCAGACCTCTGGGATAAACTACGTTACTCTATATAAAGTATCTAAAACCAGCTCCACCTTGTCCAGCTCCAACACTAACATGCTTCTTATATATCATTTTAGCAATCTAATAATAGCGTATGTAATAATATAGAAACCAGGTATAAATATGAATGCAAGACGTTAACTTGAAATGTAGTTATTTTATTGTTTTGGTACATCTACTAAAGTTAAAGATATGAATGTGTCTTCGATAGCAGATTTTCCCTGGAATAAAAGTTATATACCTTCTTAATATAATTAATAAATCTCACCTGGCTAAAACATTAACATGATTCTTGAGTCTTTATTTGAGAGTTGCTTTGTGTTGAACTCATATGGTGCCATGATCTGTCTGACACAACAGGGGGCAGTATGGCTCTGTCCATCACCTCGTTCAGCATCCCGAAATACTTAACATGTAATGCGAGACAGCGTTTTAAAAACAATGAAATATATGTGTGTGCTTAGTTTAAAGCAACTCAATCTGAACTTTACAGCTGCAGAAAACCTAAATAAAGACTCATATATATACAATAAAAAGCTATTGGGATTAGTTTTTGAAGTAGAAACATTACAGTTCAACCCCATTTTGACAGGGTTACAGAACGACATTGCTCTAATTCTTTAGCCATTTTACCAGATTTTTTTCATGTTGAAAAATGCAACACTGCAGTTTGGTAGTTAGAGCAAAGGCGAAGGATGGAGGAAGCAGAGAGCTTGTTATCAGAGCCTCAAGAGGAGCGCCCAACGCTCACTTCCAGCTTCCTTCTGTTTCAAAAAGGGCACGATTACTCCAGAATAAGGGAAATTTGAGCCAGCCGAAGATAAATCTTACTTACGGTTCTAAGTTTTTTCTTTGCAAGCTTGGCGGTTGTGAGTTGCAACTCATGGATAAAAAATATTAATCACGTAAAATCAGACTTATGAGCCAGTTTTGTGGTAACACACACTAGAGTGAGTTTGTGATGGTTTTAATCAAAAGATAAGATATAAATGTGAATGGTTAAAGACACAAAGTTATGTTTTTAATACATAATCACATGTTCAAGTTGATTTATTGAGCTCCACACGAAGACAGCTAAAAAAACATATCACTAAGCATTAATTAGTCCTGAAATGTCGTCGGATTTTAACAAAACAGAAATCCTTTATGATCTGAAAAACATTCCTTTGTGGAGGTAAACTATTCTGACATATCAGAGTGTTGAATGCCGTATGATATTTAAACTAAAACCCATCGTATTAATACTAGTGGTGTCTCACTCCCCTGAGAAAATAAATCTGACAGTTTCTGATGCTAATATTACCCCGTATGAACATATATCCTTGTATCCGTCACATCAGTGTTTGTATTCATTAGCGCTTGCTGTTGGAGCTTCATCACAACTAAAAAAGGCAGTTTGTTTTGTAGAAACACTCACGGTTTGTGTTGCTCTCTGCCTGTGCGTTCGCTGTTTGTGTTAAAATGATTTTTGCACATTTGTCAGCCTTGTGTGTGTGTGTCTGTGTGTGAATGAACACATTTTTGTCTTTGTGATGTACTGATGAGAAACGCTAAAAATGACAGCCGTGAGCGGTGTAATGACAGTGTGAAAAGTGTCACTTTTCAAACAAATTTGTTTGGAGTGTGTGTTTGCGTGCTTGCTTGCTTGTGTGTGTGTGTTTTTGTATATTTATGAGTTCATGTGTGTATCGGTGTTTGTGTGCTGTCATTTATTTGTCATCTGCCAAAGTAAGACTGAGTATCTTTCATCCTTTACTTCTCATCTCATCCCTGATAGAGAACTAGTCGTGTTTGCGCACACTCGTACAGACAGACACACAAACACAAAGACACCGGTTGTTTGTCTCAAATAAGCCCATAATTATACTGCTTGTTTATACTATGTCTCCAAACAGAATGCAACAAAGTGTTGAATCCTGTTTTGTTTTCACAGAACAAAAATAGTTGTCTTTGTCTCTCTGTAATGACGCTCTGTCACAGTCACATGTTACAGCATAACAGAGTGAATACGTGTGTGTGTAACATGCGTGTTACTCATCTATGTGTGTGAGTGTGGGAGATGCTGTGCAGAGGGGAAGTGAGGGAATTGCTATGGCGCTAATCACTGTGGTTATTTAACTCACCTCCAAGTGTGTTAACGTGTCAGAGGTGTTTCCAACTTTTTCCTCACTCTGCTTGTCTCCTGAATTTAAAAGGATGTCTGCCACACGGCTGTGAAGCCTCAAGTCATCGGTGGAAAACTGAGTTAAATGAGGATAAAAGTCAAGCAGTGATTTGAAAGGATAAGATATCTTGAACATAGGGAATGGCATATTCATTTTTTAAAAGAATAAAAACATGGTCCCTGTCAAGATGAATACAATTTTTGCCAAAGTCAACAGGCACAGGATCCCAGAGTCTCTTCACATCAAGGCCTTCTTATCTCCATAAGTTCATGAATTGGAGACGTGATGTAACGGGATAAACATTTATAGTTTGGGCTCAAGCAGAGAGAATTCATGTCCTTTTGTGTTCGCTTGCTTCCTCACGTTGACTGTTTATGTCATGTGCGGTTTCTAAAATGTTCTTTGCATTTAGTCTGAAACCAAATTAGTCAGTCAAATTGTTACTCAAGTCAGATTCGATTCCGATCGGTCGATACAACCACAAAAAAAATATATTTAGCAAACATGTGAAGGAGGAGAGAGATAAGTTCCCTTTTGTCCTTCCAGCAGATCAAATAAAGCCAGTGTTACAGCCGAACACTTTAGCTACTGTATTCTGAATGTTTAAACAATACATACCATTATTTCAACGAGGACCAACTGAGAACTTGTAATGGCAAGTTTGTGTATTTTATTTAAACTTACACAGCAGTTAAAAAAACATATTCCACTGTTTTGATTGATCAAGTATGACGTACCTTGTTTCAAAATCATCCATCCATCCATTTATTGATGAATATAACCTAAATTTACTTTTGGATAAGTCGCCTCCTGTCACTCAACATGCAGTGTAAAGTAATGTAAAAGTGTTGATAAGTTAATTGAAATAGATTTAAATAGATTCTGTTTTTTCAGCGACACACAAGTGTTGTTGTAAATCTCTTAACACTCGGTGGCATTGTGTGTGCGTGTTTGTGTGTGTGTGTGTGTGTGTGCGTCGGGAGCTCTGCTTGTGTTAGATTCCATCCACTTGCATACATATTCATGGCAGGAAATGGGAACGATGCCCAAATATGGAAGAATGTGGCTTACGTGAACAAAACGACGTCTGTCAGACTTATGAAGATCCTGTATGTGGGTATGCATGAGTTGATGCACAAATGCACAGAGCGAGGAGTATCATACTTAACACTGATCATTGTGAAAACACTCAAATCCCTTTTAATCAAAGAGGGAAGCCAGCTGCACCAGGAAGAATGTGACCTTAGATGTTTGCACTGTTCTTTCTTCCCTCCATCTCTTTCGCTCTTGGGTTTTCTCCCCTCCGGCTACCTTCTGGCTGTCCCCTGAGGCATCATGGTTAAATGTGTATCTGCTGGGCAAGTTGTGGCTTGTTTGTGTGTGTGTGTGTGTGTGTATGTGTGTTTTTGTGAGTGTCTTGGTGCTAACGAGGTTGTTGGACCTATAGACCAGAGGGAGGATGAATGAGGCTGGAGGAAGATGAGCAAGGGTGACAGGCATGTGTACTCCTATGGATAGATAGAAAGATGGATAGATAGATAGATAAATGGATAGATGGATAGACGGATGGATATATGTATAGGTGGATATATGGATGGATAGATAGATGGATGAGTGGTTAGATGGATAGATAGATAGATGGATATATAGATGGATGGATGGATATATAGATAGATGCATAAATGGATAGATGGATAGACGGATGGACGGATGGGTAGATGGATAGATAGATGGATGAGTGGTTAGATGGATAGATAGATGGATAGATAGATAGATGAATATATATATATATGGGTATATATGTATATATATATATATATATATGGATATATAGGTGGATAGATGGATAGATGAATAGATAGATGGATCGATGGATATATGAGTGGATAGATGGGTAGATAGATATATAGATGGATAGATGGACAGATGGATAGCTATATATATGGATAGATGGGTGGATAGGTGGATAGATGGAGAGATGGATTATGGATAGATAGATAGATGAATATATGGATAGATCAGATGGATATATAGATGGATAGATTGATGGATAGATGGATATATAGATGGATAGATGGATATATAGATTGACGGATAGATATATATATATATGGATAGATTGATGGATTGATGGATGTTTTGTGTTTGGAGAACAGATTCCTGATGCAACCGGTTGTAACCGGCAGAATAAACGAGTGCCCAGTTCTGCAATATCCCAACTAATGGTAGGGCACTGTCCAGAGAGGCCGCTCCCTTTTCAAGGTCAAATTTCCCTGGAGGGCCATCAGAAGCATGACAGATGGGAGAGTGGTACTTTCCCAAGTTTCGGGGGGTGTCAACCTTCCTCGATGGATAACACACATAACCGGAGAGAAGATTGTGGCTGGTGAGATTATTTGTCTGTCATGTATCCTTTGATTTCAGGAATCCATAAAAGGGCTGGACTTTAATTACATATTACTGTTAAATGGCTTTCTGTTGAATAGTATTGTGATGATATAATATTTCATTATTTTTTTCAGAAATTCTGTTGTCCAGCTGAACGAATCCAAGCTAATATATATTAGTTTGCGTACATTTGCCATACTGTGATGGATAGTATATCGCTATTGGAAACATATTTTGATGTTGATTTCCGGTCAAACGACCTCGTCTTTGCGTGTAATCCTGGATCGTGATATCTATCTCAATGTATCTTTCACTTACAGCAATAATATTGGGAAAAAAACTGTTCTACTACTGATGGTCTCTCCTTTCCTCACTGGTGTGTTAAGATGATGGGATGGTTACTGAAGTCGTACAGTAAAAGAACGATGACGGTCGAGCTGACAGAAATAAGTCCTGGTGATGGAGGGATGGCAGGTTTACAGAAGAGGAAAGAGACATCAGTCTTCATCAGAGATATCAGTGCACTATGAATAGACCTCTGCAGCTGCCATGCCTTTCACTTAGTAACACACACACACATACACACACACACAGACAGACACACACACACAAACACACATACACACACACGCTTACACACTAGCTTGTCCTGGGTGGCCACAAATGAGTGGCTGCAGCTGCCCCTATATGCTTCGCCCAGGAGCTGATCTTAGCCCCGAGCCGTGATCCAAGTTCAACAGTATGACTTACCAATCATTCCCTCCAGGCCACAGACTGATGAACACTTTATGGAAACCATTAGTGCGCTGCGTTTAAACCTGCATGTGTCTGCGTGCATGTGCTATGTTTGCAGTAAACTGGGAGAAAACAGGTCAAAGGATTAAAACGGCTGAGACCAGCGTGTTTTATGATCTTCAGTGAGGTATGAATGAAGAAAGTCTATCCACGTCACCCAAAGTGAGCTCAATATTCACTATTGGCCCAGCGGGGCTTTTTTGACGAGTTTGATCAGAAGATTGAAAGAATCTTCGATCACCATGTAAACATGCCACAGCCACACTGTTGCACTGGATAACATGAAGAATATTTTAAGATATTTTATTCTCGTCTCGTCTGAAAACCCTTCTCGTTTTTTTACTGTGACAATGGATAAAAGAGGACGGTGCAATACAGCTAATAAGCTTCAACAGCTTCATCCATTTCACCTCCGAAAATAATCAAACCTGATGTACTTCTAGCAGTAATACCACATACACATGTAATTGTCAGGCTCTCTAAACAGAGTACAACAAATAATAGACTTTCAGTACTGTGAGAATGAACCAAAAAACACAACTCCCCTTCATTTGCTCTATTAAGTGCTTATTGTCACTCATTACATGGCTTCACAATAATTGCAGAGGCTCAGGAGATAAGACCATGTCCTGTAAACACGAGACCAAGCCTGGCAACCCGGATCGTTATCATTCCTGATCTAGCTGTGCTGATACATATCACAGCCATTACACACAACTGCTGCTCAATTAGAGCAGGGGCTGCTGCTGATACAGGGCACTGTAATACCCCCCCCTCCCCCCCACACACACACAAACACGCACACGCACACACACACTCAGAGTTACATACTGTAGTAATTTACATTGTTGACTTAACCTCAACTAAACTAACCACAACTACAACACTGTGAAATGGCAGAGCTGCCACCCGTGAGTGAGGTGTACTCTAATCATCAAAGAGAGGAAGGGGGAGAGCGTGTGTGTGTGTTAGTGTGTGCGTGTGTGTGTGTGTGTGGGGGTGTCATTGGGATTTACAGATGGGGACACGCAGAATTCAACAAATTAGGCTAATTATACCATAATTCTCGTGAGCAGACTAACTAATGCAAAGTGGAGATTTAGGGTCTCATTGCAGCTGAATGGTCTAGACACTGTGTGTCTCCCTGTGTGTGTGTGTGTGTGTGTGTGTATTTGTGTGTGTTTTCATGTCGAAACCAGTGCAAGCTAATATAAACTCAGAACCTCAATCCCTCAAACTATTTTACTTTGATGTTGAACATTGTGCTAAAGTTATTGGACATGTTCAGTTGGTCAGATCTAACCTGAAGTTAGTTTTCTACAAATATGAAATGTCAACCTTTATTTAGTATATATTTTCTATATTCTTAACAGTTATTCCTTTTTTTTTCGATAGTTCAATCCACATTTTCTTCAGAAGTACAACATTATGTTTCATATATAACACAAATGTAATGATATAACTCAACTACTTTGTGTGTACCTTCCGAAAAGGCTGGTTCTTGTGTGATTAATAATTATATTTGAAGTAATACACGGTAGGTTGGTTTAGGTGACTGACATTCACATGATTTTTGTTATCAAATTAATTGAATTCTGGGAATTAATAAGTGCTTCTGGGTCATGGAAGCAATTTTAATTAGTGCTCCCTAACTTCTTTAGATCTGTGAGATACATTAACTCTTCTCCTATAATATTTCAAATGGTATGCTCTGCTTTGGCCTCATGTTTGTCTTCATTACACGTCTTCACCATTATGTCAAACACACATTCCCACTATACACAACCCCGATACTGAACTGTATACGCTTTAAATTTTTTTAAAAACTGTTGATGCCACACACACACACACACACACACACACACACACACGTTGTTTAACATGCGAAAGCACCTCTCTGTTCTTAAATGAGGCCCATGGGCTTTACGGCAAAAAAACATCCTGACAATCTTCACAGCTTCAAACATCACATCGGATATCACGAGGGGGGATATATGTGTGTCTGTGAGTGTGTGTATGTGTGTGTGTGTGCATGTGCATTTGTTTATGCATGAATGTATGCTATAAAGAGGAGGTGGTGGGGGACCTGGAGATGTGAACATGTATTTAGTTAAAAACTTAATGCACTTAATTGCTTTTCAAATGCCTTTGATAGAGAATGAATCACAGCCTCTTAGACATGAAAGCTGAAATGTGAATGTTTCTAAATGTTTATTACTGCCTCTAATAATCAGTGAATACATTTGTGAAGATGGACTCCAACCATTCAGTAAATACTCTGTATTCTTTGCATCTGAAAACAGGGTTGAGAGTCAACCCTGTACTTACTGTACCCCAAACAACAATACATTTTGGTTGAAAATTCATGCACGTTTTTTTTTCATCTTATTCATCTCTTTAAACTGAAACAATTGCATTTTAATATGTTGGTCCCTGTCTGTTAGTTTAATGGCAAAAAAACTAAAGAAAACTAAAAAAAGCACAGATCCCAGATTAGCAACACATAGTCAGTTGTTCCTTGGCCAGTGGAGTGCGAACCAATCAGATTGTGAGCTGCCACTGACCTGCTGACCGCCTGCGGATGCCCATGACAGAGGAAATACATGATCATTGTATTGATTTGGAGAAACTGATATACAGTAATCACACTGGAAGGCCGTAGTAACATCTACTCAAAGACCATTTGTAAAACCTTTTTTTTTTAAAGGAATTATAAAGTATTATAAATAAATATATAAAGAAAGACAAAGTTAAGTGAATTCAGTTTTTTTGCCGATTCAAAGAGGAAGTTGAAGAGAAAGTGCGGCGTTTCTTACTGGCATTTAATAGTTGCTTTTTATTTGTGTTTAAATGTGTGCATGAACGACACCAGGACCCTAAACTTGAAGCAGCTAAAAGCAGTTCAGCCATTAATCATGTTATTATTCACACCTCTGCTTTTTCTACTGTTACCTTAACATTTACTAACATATTTTACCCTCGGGGTCAATTTGACCCCAGCAATTAAAACCTCCAGAAAATTATTAGAATTTATATTGTTTCCCAAGTTTAAGTGTGAGGTACTTTATGTTTGTTTGTTGACTACCTAAATAGCCCGTTAAATATATAAAAAATTTGATATTTTTTATATGTTTGACACAGTGAAAAACAGCCTGGGGTCAAATTGACCCCAAAGAACACCGACATTAAACATTGAATGGGGTCAAATTGACCCTAAAGGTAACAGGAGGGTTAAAAAAAGGCCTATTAACCTGGTCAATGTCCTGATTTTGATTTCCCTTCTAGAAAGGTTTCATTGGCTTGCAGCGATCAGACCGGGGGATGTAACATACATTTAGTTTCAGTCTGATCGGATATTGATATGAGATACACACTGTTCTGTTGTTTGGGCTACTGGGTGGGAGACGAGTGTTTGACCCCCGAAAGGAGTCACAACAGGAAGCTCTGAAAAGCTTCAGGACCGGGTCCAGTTACAATTAGTCCTCCAGCAAGGACACACACATACACATACACACACACACACACACACACACACACACACAGACACACACACAAACAAGAAAACAGCTGGATCTTGTCTCTCATAGCGGAAGATTAGAAAACCCTGCTGCGTATTTGACCAGGTGTATGTTATCTTATGTGTGTGTGTGTGTAGGTGTGTGTGTGTGTGTGTGTAATAATATCCAGCGTCTCTCTCACAAAAATGAAATGGTGTTTTCATCACAACAGTTGCTGTGAACACCACCTAACCTGACAGATATGACCATTTACTCCATATCATCATGATCATCATCATCATCGTCGTCGTCACACACACACACACACACACACACACAAATATAACCTCGACCTATCATCAGCCCCCTCTTTCGCTTCAAAAGCCCCCCCAAGATGACCTCTGAAGTCTGCAGAGTGTGTGTGTGTGTGTGTGTGTGTGTGTGTGTGTGCATTTAGTGCACCACATGTGTCGGCCGCTACTGACAAACTAGAGACAAGTGATGACTGAGATTATGCAGGGCTGCGACTGCCGGACAGAAGCCCCCCACCAGACTCCAGTCTAATAATTCTTATTTATTGTCACATGTGTCAAACTCCAACCATCTGCCGCCACAGAAGGCTGTAAAATTCTATAAAACATTTTTGAAAATACTTTTAAACCACAAAAAAGCCATATATTGTTTTTGTCCTGCTGCTCTCTTGCTCTCTGCCAACCTGTTTGACTCCCCCCCCCCCCCCCCCATCTTTTCCTTGCATGTTTTATGTTCTCCTAATTCCCCTGGCTACGCTCGGTCCCCTCCGTCTCGCTGTTGATTGACGGAGAGCTGACAGAGCTAACCAGAGTTTTACTGCCTCCTTCCTTCTCGCCCACCTTAGTCCTTCCCCTCGGTCCCTCCAAAGTCTTCCAGAGAAAACAAAACCTGATGGAGTTTACGACCTGATTACTGCCTGGACACACTGATGGCTACTCCCCCACAACGCCACGATCACACACACACACACACACACACACACACACACACACACACACACACACACACACACACACACACACACACACACACACACACACACACACACTCACACAGCGTCTCAGCAGTGGCCGCTGGTACGGAGGCCAGCCTCACAAGTTTACCTGTCATCCCACATTAGCAACGCTCCCAAACTGCTCGCACCACAGAGGGAAGCCAACTATTCCAGCTCCGAGCAGCAGCGAGGCTATTTGTGGCCCGAGGAGTGGGCTTGTAATAAACGTCCGTCCATTTCACAGACGTAGCTTTGTGTGTCTGGGAACTGTTTGAGGAAACTTAGACATGAATGTGTTTCTGTTGATCCACACAACAACAGCAGCAGCTGATCATAAGAACACTGGGAGCAGCTCGTTGTAAAGATAGATCGTGATAAACCATTAAGGCCACTTTCCTGCGTTGCTGGCGGGTTGAACAGCGTTAGACGACTCGTCAACATATCTCATGTTTGCTCATCTGCCTCTCAGAGCAGCCAACTGTTGCCCTGGGAAACAGGCCCCTCCCACAGATAAATTATTTTCAGTTTGGAGCAAAGCCACAGAAATTAAAAGAGTTAAAAAATATATTTTCTCAACATTTGTGTTTGTTTTTAAAATATTGTATTTTGGTTCATGATTTGTATCTTATATAACTATCTATAACTTTAAAAAAAATCTTTTTCAAAAAAGTCAAATCGGACAGGGGTTAGTTACTCCATAATTAATTGTTAGCTTTTAAGCCTTTGATCATTTAATGTTTCAATTAATGCTATTTAGGCTTTACGTCCAGTAAACCCATTTCACTAATATAAAACAACATATGTATCAAAGCACATACTCATAATGTTATATTTAGCTATATATATTGCTACCAACATAACAGTAATTCAATTCACCTGCTTTTCAAACCTTTCTTCCCTTACAAATATTATTATTTTTGCGTCAGAAGAACTTCCTAATTTTTTGTCAGTGTGTGGTCATTTTATTCTTTTATATTGTTCCTTTGCTTTTATTCTTGTGAGTTAATAGATAACACCAGCGAGTGTATTAAAGTAAAGACATTGCAATGTTTAGGGGGCGTCTTGGGGTCAGGGAGGAGAGCGGCTCCTCCTTTCCCACCAGCTCGTTGGTTCGATCCTCAGCTGCTGCAATCTGTATGTCCCCAAGTGTAGCTGAGCGAGTTGTTCTTCACAGAAGCCCCGTTTCTTTAGAATGGGTTAAATGTAATCGTCACATTTTGTGTACGTTCCTGAAAGTAAATGCAAATTGTTCATCTTTATCTTTTTTTATTTAAAATATAGATTTTTTAAGCATCATAAACCAAAAAGGTTGGGAACCACTACAACACTGACACCACTTACATGCGTAATCAAGGTGTAAAAAAGGCTATTTCCCGGCTTGAATCTGGCCTTCGGAGGTGTTAGAATAACACCATCAACAGGTTTTACTGGTATTCCCAAAAGGGAATACATGATTTCAGAACTCTTTTAGTTGCCAGGCAGTATTGTGTTTGCTGATATTATTAAAGCCAAATGTTAGAAAATCCCAGCTGGTACATCAGAGTTCACGACCGACCTCTTGGAATAATTGGAGGAAACACGCAGCAGGTTTGTTTACCTGGTTTCAGTGAGAGTTGGAAACCTATGTTTAAATGCTGATTATACACTTAAAAAATAAATGTACAATTTAACCTACATATGCTTACACCCCAAGTGTTAAAACAAATATGAGCTTGCATTCTGAAAAATCCCCAAAATTAAAAGAATAAGAATAAACAACATTTATATCAGATTAATGAATCTCAACATGTTTCAGATTCACAATCATGAACTTCCACTTTGTTAATAATCCGATTTAAAAAGAGCCATTTCGTTGCAACTTTCCAAGAGCAGTCCGATAGTTCAGCTCAACGATTGAGGTCTGGTGAGGTCATCATGGGAAAGGTTTTCAGCGGCGATGATTGGCCAGCTGTCAGGACTGTCCATGCTCTTCTATCTGCACCGCAGTTCCCATGAGCACCTCTTGCTGTCAACAGCAGGTGTTTGATGGCACCTGTGGCCTGTTGATGATTTAGACATCAGCCATGTCACATACAACACATTCACAAGCACCGACACACATCGCGCTCCTCAACACACACTCTCCTTCCTGTTTATCAAGACACACACACACATGTGACTGCATTCAATCAGCTACACTGAAAAATAAATAATATAATAATAAGTATTTTAAGTGGTACATACGAAAACACACGTATGCAAACAAACTTTATATGCAGGTATGGACACATACAAATACACGCACACAAAAAACACACACTATACACACATCTAGTTGGCGGTGGATTAGCGTGCATCCTGATGCTGGGCTACAGTGGGTCTCTGTGCCTGACAGTAATGTAATAAAACTACCAGCTCACTTCCACACAGACCTGCCTGTGCAGCAAAGCACTCTGGGTAGAGTCACCACAGCATCCCAGGAGACGCAACGTGAAACCGCTAAAAACGGTCCTCTTTGCATGCCCCCCCCCCACACACACACACACACTGCACTTGCTCCCACAGAGAAAAAAAAAGAGAGAGGAAACCTTTATGAATAAACAGATGAGTCCATTAGTTGCAACGTTAATATCCAGCTGTCTGAACTGTGACCTCGCTGACTGTGAGCAACACACACAGTGAGTGATGGATAGTGTAAAAACCTATTTTAGCAGACAAGATTTTTTTTTTAATGGGCTCTTTAACTTTAACCCTTTAAGATTTTTCTCGGATGACCACGTCGGTCATCTCTTACCACGTAGTTACCAACACAACATAAGTCATGGCTGGGTGTTACTCACCACGACATGTCGAAGTCGCTAAGAGGCCTCTGATATAAATTATAATTAGCTTTACTCTCCTTCCCTTTTACAATAGACGATGGGAAAATCATTTTTAATACTGCAGATAAAGTTTGATAGAGAAACGTTTCAAACTTATTTTTGTAACTTTACCATTCACTGAAGATCTACGACATTTATGTGAATATAGTTATGGTGAGGATGTGACAATAATACCTAATTGATCATATACATCATTGGATCGTTGCATTTCGTTGCAGCCTCCCAAGTTGTAAAGGATGTCTTATCTTTTTTGATCTTTCCAACCCTAACCCAGTAGCTTAAAGTGGTAGTTGGAGAGTGGGTGGCAGCTTGCTGGTTTAACCCTTGTTTTTTCTCCCACTTGTCTTGCATTTTAAGTTATTGTTTTTTAGTATTTATTCTTTATTTATTTCACCAGTTTTCATTTAACCTCTGTTTCACTTGAATTTTTCGAATTGATTTTTTTTACTCTCTACCATCGATCTGCTCCTCGAACATCCACTTCAAATTTTCGGTGCCAAGCAACATCTTTTGCCCTTTATATTACAACCACCATGCATAATTTAGATCATAATGAGTTTTTAATGAAGATGACTTTCCAAATTTTTCCCGAAATGTTATTTTTGAAATAATAGCGATCTACTCTAATGCCTCTTTGAAATAAAACTCCCCCTATGTTACAATAAATATATCATTTACAATAATTTGCCAGTCAAGTTCTTTTGTATTTACAGGATGTTAACAAGCTGCATGGGAACCTCCATCATCCTCGTTCTCAGCGTTACTCCATCGAGTGGGGAGGCAGGCGAGTGTTGGTTCTGATGATAATTAAGTCGATGAACATGAACATGAAGATCCTTTGCTCTAACTTAGCAGTATAGGTGCTGATGTGTGTGTATGTGTATGAGAAAAGAGAGAGAGAGAGCGGGTGTATGAGTGTCGATGTGGTGTTGAGAAGAGAACCAAAGGGCCATTTATAGCTGTCACACACTGACAACCAGTACCCATGCATTTACAGTGCTCTCAGCACATACTGTCAGGAAGACTTTGCACACACACACACACACACACACACACGCACACGCACACACGCACGCAAACACATGTGCACACAGCCCCGCTCTACCTGACAGAGCCTAATTATCGACACCTCTCCGTGTCGGATGAAACAAAAAGCTGCTCTATTTTCAGACTGATGGAGTCTGATGTCTCTTTGTCGTTTTCTTTTTTCTTCTCCCCCTCTCAGCGTCTTTTGTCGTCTCTGCGTGCCGCCTCGCCCGCCGCCGCCCACCCCCTTATCCGACGTTTGATTCTCAACTCATTAAATAAGACTCAAATTAAAACAGACGATGAGGAAAGTTTCCCCCTCACAGGCACTTTTATTTGTTGTGATTGTTATTCAGAGTCATGGATGGCAGTGTGCCTGTGTGTGTGTGTGTGTGTGTGTGTTTGTTCAGAGTGGAAATGGCAGGAATTGCTATCTTGTCTTTGAGACCTGCTTCATTAGTTGTTAAACAGAACAGCCATGCTCACCCCTGGCTAGGGATGGGTACCGAGAACCGGTACTAAGTCAATACCGGTACCTGATTTGACGGTATCGGTTTACCGTTAAGCCGCTGGACATACGGTGCTGCTATCGGTATATTACGTGACCCTCATCCCGGTTTGAGACCCCTCTGATTGGCCAGCGGCGCGCCCTTATCATTGTTGTGATTTGTGTTGTGACTGTGAGACTCCCGCAGTCATGGCGGACAGAGCGAAGCGATCAAAGGTCTGGGTGCACTTTCAAAAATTGAGTGGCGATAGTGCAAAGTGCAATCTTTGTACTCAAGTCGTTGCTTGTAAAGGGGGTAACACAAGCAACTTGATGAAGCATTTGCAAACGAGACACTCGTTGAATCTCAAACGGTGCAGCATATTTGACAGCCTAGTAAACACTGTGGCTGCTAGTAATGCTAGTGCTAATAGTGCTAGCATTAGCACAACAACAACGTCTTCCTCCTCAGTGCAACCTGGTGCGAGTTGCGGGACGGCTGCCTCGACTTCGACACGTGAAGGTAACATTTGTTTTTGTTTATAACTCTACAATTATTAACTCGGAGCCATCAAGCAACTTCTAATGTATGTCCCCAAATAATCCCATAGACAACGTCAGTCAAGCAGCAGCAACAGCGACAGCATCCACACAGGAGAATGTTAGGAGAAGTCAGACAGCGGTGGCCTCTCCATTCTCTATAGCTAAACGAGGGACAATGACACAGGATCAGAAAGCAACATGTCATAGGGCTATCGCAAAGTATATTGTGAAGGATATGCAGCCCTTCAGTACAGTGGAGTCCAGTTGGTTTAGGTACGTTTGGTAGCCGGTAGCTGGCTTAGCATAAATCGCTATCTAATTGTTAGGTAAGTTAGCCCTAGTTTTGACTTGCCCAACGTTTTCTTCTGTGTTGAATATAAGCAGACTACGACGTTGTGAGCATTCTTGCACTCTATGTTACTTCTTAAATTGGATGTTCTGAAAAATCTACAGCATAGAGTATGGCAGGTAGCATATAAACAGAAGTGCAAAGATGTAACATATTATTTACAGAGTGTAGTAAGTTATTCAGTTTAACTGATGTAATAAATTACAATATACATGTATATAATTAAATATGTATGCTTGTTGCTATTTTTACAACTGTAGGGAGATGACCACAGCCCTTAACCCTAATTACCACCCCCCTTCCAGAGACACTCTGTCCAACACACTCATACCTGCTTGGTATAACATCGAAAAAGAGAACCTGAGGGCAGAGCTTGCCAGTGTGGAAAAAGTTGCCATTACAAGTGATGGGTGGACCAGTATTACACAGGACCACTACATAACGGTCACGCTCCACTACATTACAAAAAATGTTCATCCTCTGTTTGAGGGAAAACTCCAAAAAGCATGATAGGGAGAGCCAGGCCCCTTTAAGTTATTATATTTATTTTTGTCTGCTTCTGAGAAGCTAATGTAAGTTATACAGTTACTTCTGCAAGACAATATCAATAAAATAACTGTTTAATCTTCACATCTTGTATTCATGTCTATAATTTTGAGCACCAAATTATTGAAAAGTATCGATAAGAGTATCGAAAAATACCGATACCGATAAGCAATACCGGTATCGGTATCGGTATCGATAAAATCCTAACGATACCCATCCCTACCCCTGGCCCACTATCCTGCGTGTGTGTGCGTGTGTGTGTGTGTGTGTGTGTGCCCGGGTGGGTGGGGTGGAGGTTTGGGATCAAGTGGTGCCTCTGTAGCTCTGCAGAATCTGTTTTATAGGAGGTCAATTGAACATACCCAAACTCTGATTCATGATTTGGCCTTCACGATCAACATCACGATAATGACACATTGTGTGCGCGTGTGTGAGTGTGTGTGTATACATGTGTGTATCTATGTGTAAAATGACAATACATTTCTCCGGGACATGCCTGTGCTGTGTGTTCAGTCGTGGATGGAAGAGGAAGGCACTGAATAAACTGAGCTAACCAACCGTATAAGCAGCACACCCAACCAGTAATGTTCATCGTAGCCGTAATGCGTGTGTGTGTGCACGTGTGACTATGTGCGCGAGCGTGCGTGTGTGTGTGTGTGGCTGTTGGCACTCTGGCGAGTAGATCACATTGCAGAACATTCCTGGGCCATGTAAACATTTATACACAAGCAAAGAAAATCACACACACACACACCCCACACACACACACTCTGAATGCTTTGTAAATAAACCAGTCAGTGCAAAGTTCCGAGCAATTCACAAATTAAGACGGAACTCGCTTATATGTCAAATCTGTACGGAGGAAGCCAGGAAGAGAGGATGAGACGCTTTCATGTCTCCAAGCAACACACCCTTCCTGGATTTTAGTTCAGAGGACTTCACTCCCAATAAAACTTCTTCAAAAATAGTATTATTTTGTCTCTAGAAGTCTGTTAAAACACAGCTAAATACAGTATGTGTGTGTGTGTGTGTGTGTGCGTGTGTGTGTGTAATAACTGAGATTCCCACCCACGTTTCTAATTTAGAATCACTCAACAAAAATGAGTTTTTGCCACATGGAGCAAACTATGTTTGTGTCTTTTGATTGACTATGTGTGACATCATGAGACTGCATCAGTTGTTTACCCAAAACAACAACAGATGACATTAAACGACAAAGCCACATGTCAGCCGTCGTGATGAAGACAGGAGTCGAGCAAGAGGTCGGGTGACGTTGGTTGCCGTGGTTCAATAAAACATCGGACTTCACCGTAGACGACCGCTGTTCATTTCCTGTTTCCAATATCGCTTTTCTTTGACCCCGACTGCAGTCCTTCTAAAATGAACTTCTATTAACTCCAAATCATGACCTTTCCCACACCTTAACCGTGATGTGTTTCTGTCTGAACCGAGCGTCAGATCATACAATCCTTTCACGTCGTTCTACAGCAAAAACACATTTTATTAAATTCGGAGGTCTTGATGGAAAGGCTCCAGCTTTCCTGTTGGAGGAATGAGGGTAGACATTGAGTGAATAAAGTTGCATTTAGATCGAGTGAACTGAAGTTACACACACACACGCCTTTGGGTAAGAAGGCAGAGTTGGCGTGTGGCCAGCATGACCATGATGATGTCACCAATCTCAATATCTATCCTCTCGGCACTGAGCCCTCAGAGAGGGTTGTCAACGTCCCGGCACACTCGGCGTAAGTGTGTGAGTGCATCAAGCTGCAGGGGCTCGAGGTGGTGTCGATGCTGTATAAGGACCAGGACCATTTATTAATCCGATTATTTCTCACATTACCGGGACAACAGAGACATGTTTATTTATCTTGAGCAGAGGATTGTTTAAAACCATTGTCATCAAAAGACAAAACTGTAAAACTCTCTCTCTCTATGTTTTGATCACTAACTCCTTTTGCATGTGACGACATGTGCAGTTTGTTTCACGGAATGACACATTGAAATCTGTTGTGAACAACAAGCTAATTGTTCAGAGATTTTGCTGAGATTCACAAATCAAGTCAAGGCATGAAAAGAAAAAAGTAAATACACCAGAAAAAAGCCCACGCTGTTCTTTCCCACTGACGTCAGTGCAGTGCGAGCTTTTACTTGGATGCATTTGAGGAACAAAATCTTGAAGCTCTTCCACACTGGCTTTAACATTTGGCTCCTGGTAGTTAATGCTAGTTTTGATCTCTAATTATTAACTTATTAACTCCAATTTACTAAATCAGAACCTGACCGGCTGGAAGAAGCGTGGACTGACCACAGTTTCATGAAATGCAAAAAATGCTGTTAGTTGAAAGGCCTGAAACTGGTTCTCACATTAATAGAAGAACAACACACACACACACACACACACACACACACATACACACACACACACACAAAAGTCCAAACGCTGCCCCGGCCCTGTATGACTTTCCGCTCCATCCATCACCTCTCCTCTCTGGTCCCACGCTGCACAATTCAAGTAAATAAATTAGCAGGGGAAGTGAGGATGTGTGTCGAAGAGGGAAGCGATGGGAGGCTGTTGGGGGAGGTGTGAGCTTCATCATTCATCAACTCATGTATCAGACGGCCCTTCCTATTTATCTCACTCTGCAGGCGTTGAGAGATGTTTCTTTTCCTGACTATCTTCTCCCTGGCTCTGCTTCTCACTTGATGCTTACATCTTTCTTTCTGTTCTCTCGATTCATGCTCTCTCCTGAGGATGGATGAAGGTGAGTGTGCAGCCAGGAACTCAGTGCATCGATCACTGCAGCATTGGCAGGGCTGACCGGTGAGCAGGGCTGTGAGTGATGCTCCGGGAGGCTCCACTCTGGACTCACCCAGGAGGGCTGATCTCAGACCAGTGAGGATGAAGCCGACAGCTGGCTGGGCAAAGTTTTTGCTTTTCTTCATCTGCAGTTGACTTCTATATGTACTCGTTGCTCTGTGTCACACACTGTGCATGACATGCATACGGTTACCTTCGCATTGAAAATGCGGAAGGTTATGTTTTGATCGCCGTGTATTTATTTATTTATTTGTATGCGTGTTATTCGCATAAGTAAAAAAGTATTAAACCGAATCGCATGAAATTTGGTGGGATGATTGGTTATTATCCGGGGACCATTTGATTAGATTTTGGGATCGATCGGGTCAAAGGTCATGGTCAAGGTCATGAAAAGGTCAACATCTTCATTTTTACCATAGCGCGGTCAATTTATATCCAATTGGCATGCAACTAATGCCAAAATGTTCATAATTCAATACCCAATCTTGTGATATGTGAAGGTATGCGCTCTACCGAGTGCTCATTCTAGTTTACTTTGAGTTTGGCTTTTGATCTTCTCCCTGACAGCAGTCCTACTCAGGACTGTTGTCGCCTTGCCTCACTTAACTTCGCTGTGTGTGTGATGTTTATGTAATCAAGATCGCTTTCAAATTATTCTAAAACGTTTTGTTTAGAAAAGGTAATACAATGCTTTCGCTCCCTTCAAGTAAATCATCAGTTCTTGTTCCATGCTAAATTAAGTGTAAAGTTCAGTTGGGGTTCCAGTCTTTTTTTCCCCCACATTCCTGCTCTCTCTCTTTCCCTGTGCTGTTGCTCAGCGAGGGAACATCGCCTGTTGCAGCACAAAGAAATCATTTCATTCGATAAAAAGGCCGCAACCTCTGATGATACCCTCTTGTTTAGTCTAACTGTAACCGCCGAAGCCTCAGATTAGCTTCAGATAAACTTCACAATGCATTTATACACAGAACAAGGACTATGGCTCACTCATATTTAAATTGCTTTAGAAAGGGAATTCTTTGGAGATATTGTCATGTCAGTGTTGTCTCAAGACAAACGTACATGTGCACCTATCCTTTAAATTCATGTCGAGATGGTTTTCACCTTTAACCCTTGTGTTGCCTTCGGGTCAATTTGACCCGATTCAATGTTTCACCCTCCTGTCGCCTTCGGGTCAATATGACCCGATTCAATGTTTAACCCTTCTGTTACCTTTATATTTACTAACATATTTTACCCTTGAGGTCAATATGACCCCAGCTATTAAAATCTCCAGAAAATTATTAGAATTAATATTGTTTTCCAAGTTTAAGTGTGAGGTACTTTATGTTTGTTTGTTGACTCCCGAAAGAACACCGACATTAAACATTGAATTGGGTCAAATTGACCCGAAGGCAACACAAGGGTTAAATGAAAAGCTTAGTGATCATGGTGGAAGTATCAGAACATCATGGCTCCCATTCGTTGAAAAACCTTCTTTAGAGAAACAATCACAAAAATGTGCATTGTCATGTCAGTATTGTTTCAAGACAAACGTACATGTGCACCTATCCTTTACATTCTTTACATTGTAGAGATGCTATTCAACTTTGAATAATAAGTTTAAAGTATCAGAACATCACGGCTCTCGTTCGAAGAAAACACTTTTGTTTCCTTCGTTTTCTCCAGTTTCTAGTAAAATGATCTGTTTTGTGTCTGCTTGTCTTAACACTGATGGACATTCTTTCCGAATGTCATATCTCACCCAGAGATTAGAAAACATGCATATTCCAACTTCACTGGTCACTTTGTTTTTATTTCTTGACTCATAATAGCACTTTTTTAATGTAAGCTTCTCTGGATGATCATTTGAACCACGCAGCACGGTAGATGGCTAATTGCAGCTCGTTTGCAGGTCGACGACACAGTGAGGACTGTGTAGTTACAAGCTAGATGTACGCTCAGAGTGTGTGCAGCCCTCAGTCCGTTATGTGTAATTATACGCGTGTAACGGCGTATGTGTGGGTTTATTGTGTGTCCTGGTCTTAATGTAAATATCTGTAGAGATAGAGCTCGATCTCATCGCACGTTTATGCACTGCCGGCACTTTAGGTCAGTAAGTCCCTTATTTCAATATTCAGAGGCACGTGAGATAAACTGTGACAATGTCTGAATAACGTCTCTTTATGCTGATGTTCACTATTCACCCTACTTTTGTCAATTTTTTACAACACACACATTCACATACGCACACACACACGCCCATTCGTGGTGATGAAGGAGGTAATGCAGACCAGCTCTCTCTCTCTCTCTCTCAAATACAACACAATTACAACAGATTACACAGCAATGACTTCCACATGGTTCACAGAAAGTGGGATCAGCACTATGAGGGGCCGTGAGGGACATTATTCAGAATACCCTCTCACACACACTACTGAAATGCTCTCACACACACTACTGAAAAGCTCTCACACACACACACTACTGAAAAGCTCTCACACACACTAGTGAAATGCTCTCACACACACTACTGAAATGCTCTCACACACACTACTGAAAAACTATACGCTCACACACACTAGTGAAATGCTCTCACACACACTACTGAAATGCTCTCACACACACTACTGAAATGCTCTCACACACACTACTGAAATGCTCTCACACACACTAGTGAAATGCTCTCACACACACTAGTGAAAAACTATATGCTCACACACACAACTGAAAATCTCTCACACATACTAGTGAAAAGCTCTCACACACACACATGATATGAAAAGCTCTCATACACACATATAAAAATTTCACTTGAAACGGAAGGCATTTCACTTGAAACGGAAGGCATTTCACTTGAAACGGAAGGTGCAGTGTTGCCAGGTCCGCGGTTTTCCCGCGGCATTGGGCAACTTTTGAAGTGTTGCCGCGGGTTGAATTTTGTGTCCGCTGGGTTATATATATATATGTCTAGGATCCGGTAGAGGACTACCATCCGTGTATGTGCTTTTACACAATGCATGTTCACCTGATCCTCTTTGTTTTTCACGTCCAAACTTTATTTTTTGAGGTAAGAGGCAACGAAGACGATATCGTACGTTTTTTTACTAGTGCTCTGCAATGCATTGAGTCATTGCAACGTGAGGAGTCCAACAATTACGGTCAGGAGAGGCTTTATAGAGAGCTTGAAGATCATACACGAACTCTATCTGCATTTCTTGCTGTGTCCAGATATAATCATGATGATAGTGATGTGAGTAATCTACTAGGATCATTGTATAGATGCTTTGCAACTTTCTTCATGAACATGAGGCCAGACAGGGATCCAGTGATGTGACCAACAATTTGATACCCCCAACAATCTTGACTGGCCATCCAGGTCGGCCCCGATACAGCATAGCCGCCGAACAGATTGCTCACTGTGTATCCATTGGTATGACATGGCAGAGAATTGCATCGTGCTTTGGAATCAGTCAAGAACCCTATACAGACACAGACAAACTCTGGGAGTTGAGCCATTAAGATATGCAATATTGTCAAATCAAGACCTGGACAGCGTTGTGACGACTATACTACAGAACACTCCAAATGCAGGTGAAGCATACGTTCTTGGAAGCCTGAGATCACGTGGCTTAAGGGTTCAGCGTTGGCGGGTCAGACAGAGCCTCGATCAAGTGGATCCCATTGGGCGGTCATTTAGACGCCGTCATGCCATACGCCAAGGGTCTATAGTGTTCAGGCCCCAACCAATTATGGTAAGTTGACTAGTAACTATTTTGTATTATCAATAAAGGTAATCAACAGTTTGCAAGCTTTACCTATATATGTTTTTATTTAATGTACTTTATATCTCCCAACAGGCATTTTGACGGCAACCACAAGCTGATTAGATGGCGGATGGTCTTTCATGGCTGTGTTGATGGCTTCAGTCGGACCATTATATACTTACGGTGCTTATCTAACAACAGAGCCTTAAGTGTCTTGTCATTATTTTTGGGAGGAGTACACAACTTTGGTTTGCCCTTACGGGTCAGATGTGATCATGGTATGGAAAATATACGTGTTGCCCAGTTTATGTTGGAAAGAAGAGGACTGAACAGTCGTAGTGTTATTACAGGAGTTTCAGTACACAACCAAAGGATTGAGAGACTATGGGCAGAATTGAATAGAGTTGTATCTAGACACTTTATTAATATGTTTAACTTCATGGAGGAGCAGGGTATACTGGACTCATTGAATGAAGTACATCTATTCTGTCTGCATTATGTTTATTTCCCAAGAATTGAAAGGGCAGTAACAGAATTTATCAACCAGTGGAATAACCACGGCCTGTCCACACAAGGGGGGAGGACTCCTCTTCAGCTGTGGCATACAGTGGTCATAAACAATGTAGGAATCCATCCCGTTATAAATGACATTTTGATGACGATAACTACTATGGCATTGATGAAGAAGGGCCATTACCTGAACTTCAAACCAATAATGATGTTAGAATTCCAGACATTGATGTAACGATTAATGAGACCACAATGGACAGTATTCGACAAGTGAATCCACTTGAAAATGATGGGAACCATGGAATAGATGTGTTTTCTTCTCTTCTGCATTTTCTTCTCTGAAAAACATGCATGTTATGTAAGGTTTTGTTAAAACATTGTTTACTTCACCTGTGCAGTTTTCTCAGTGAATTACAAGAGTTATGTTAAAGTTAACATTGTTTTATTACACAAAAAATGAACAAACATTTGTGAACGCATTTTTCAAAAAGACAGGCAGAGGGAGAAACAGACAGACACATAAGACACGGACGGATAAGAGACAGAGGGGGAAATGACTCAATATACTTTAACTTTAACGTAACTGCCTAAGGCAATATCTATGGAAGCCCGTTTCCGCCACTGTGATAAAAATTAAGATCCTGCAAGTCATTATGACTTCACTATCTCATAATTATTAGATGCTAAGTCATAATTATGAGATAGTATCTCATAATTATTAGATGCTAAGTCATAATTATGAGATAGTAAGTCGAAATTATGAGTGAAGTCATAATTTTGAGACACTATCTCATAATTTCGACTTACTATCTCATAATTATGAGATGCTAAGTCATAATTATGAGATCGTAAGTCGAAATTATGAGATAGTGAAGTCATAATTATGAGATACTATCTCATAATTATGACTGACAGGATCTTAATTTTGTTATCACAGTGGCGGAAACGGGCTTCCATAAATATCAGTGTGAGGGGAAGAACAGTTCCATTTTATTCCTTTTTCAAAGACATATATGTTTATGCCCTGCCAAACCCATACGAGTTTCCGATTGCAAAGTCGAACTTCTCCTTAAAGAGCCGATATGAAACATGTAGTGGCAACTTGAGACAGTTGACACACGTGTTGGCCACAGGAACATTGGGGTCGAGGAGAAGTCGTCATCTTCCTTCTGGATGAACTGGATGGAAGGAGTTGGAGAGAAGCCAATCGGTGGTAGCACAGATGCTCCAGTTGCAAAGGCCAATATTTTTGGAGTTTGGATGGCCCTTCTTCCTCTATAAGAACAGAAAAACATTGTAAGTGGTAGTTGGTCCAATAAGCATGTATATGAAACAGCAACTCATTTGATACTAAATAAATTGTGAAATAAGAGTATTGTACTTGAAAAACTGAATAACTCTTATAGCAATATATTTACAAAACACCTTTCATCTTTTAACAATCTCAAAGGTGCTACTTGATGACATTACAACCAAGAAAGTAAGTAAGTTTAAGCTATAATGTTTTTGTTACACAAGTATTTTTTTTTCTTCACAAAACACACACAAAAAACAATAACACTAAAATATAAATAGACACATAGCTTTACTTATACACTAAACTGTCAATTACCCTCTGCATCCTGGAGATAGTCTCTCCAGAAGGTAACGACTATCTCCTCAGCAGCTCTCTTGTTGCTCCCTTCTGGAGACAGCCAAATGCTGAAAACATCATCCATCTGGTCAGCAGTCAGTGTGCTTGGCTCATGACAGAGCAGGGACGAAAGCTGTCTGGATGCCTTTGGATTTTCTCCAGAACCCCAAGCGTTTTCAGTCCTTCACAGAATCTGTACAAATAACATGGAATTTTGAAGAATTTAATTAGGGTTCCTAATTCACTTGTGCATTGTAAATTTACTTAGTTTTATATACAAATAATAGATTTAGTTGGTCTATGGGTAAAATTCTGATTGCTACTCTGATTAATCTGACTGCAAACAACCAACACCTCTGAATACCTTTGAAATGGACCTTGAACCCTGTGGATGATCTGGAACATGACAATGTCATGTACCAGCAAATCCCTGTCTCTTATAGAGCGCATAGGCCTCAGACATCCTGCATTGGCCAAGTAGTCAAGCAGAGGTGCCGTTGTCATCTCAAGGTCCTCAAGGGTTGTACTTTCAGATACCTAGCATCACAAGGAGCATCAGGATAGTTTGTTATGGAGGCTACTTATTAGTAAGAACCCAGACACTGGACGTCTGCATAATTAACAAGGGTGCCCTAACTTGTTTTCTTCCAGATAGCTACAATGTGATAAACAATAAGGAAAATACACTTTGCCGACAACCTATAGGAAGTGAGCATTCAGCAATGAGCAGACTGGGCTGGATTGGTATTCCCTCTCAAATGGAAAACGGCAAGAGAATATTATAATGTAACCTAATTTTAATGCAAGATAACATTTAGACTACCAACTGACCTTTTTTACTTTTTCCAAAAGTTCATTGTCAGCTATGTCGTCTAGCACTGGCTTTGCTGAACCATCAACCAGAAGAGAAAATATTGTTGGCGAGAGGAAGTTTGGTGGCGGACCACCATGTACCAAGCTTACAGCAATGGCTCTGCCAGCTGTGTAGTACCGTCCTCTCTTAGAGCTTCAAAACAACAGGATAAAAGGAAATGTCATATTGATAAATACATAAAGACCCACTACCACATAAAATCATGGATTTCATTGTGCCATTGAATACATTGTAAATCAGTTCAAAAGCTGAAAGTTGTATGTAAAAAAAGATTACAAAAATTAAAATGGTCATTACCAGCACTGTCAAGAGCCAAGTTCTTGCTGTTTTCTTTCCCTCAAACATGGGTGACCTGGCCATGGTCTCCATCAGCAGCCTCAAGAATTCCTCCTTGGCCCTCCTAAATCAATCCTTCCTCATTTCTCCCCATGTCATCTGAGAATTTCACGCAGATCATCAAGTTGGGGTTATAGGACACCCTTTGAAATCCTCGCACGGCTCCCTCCCAGACAGCAGAGCGATTTATATTAAATTTGCACTGTTGCTTTGTGTTGATTTTGCTTGAGAGTTCCAGCAGTATCTCTTGAACCGGGACCTTTTCTACACTATAAAGACAACATCAAAAACAAATGATCAGATATGACAAAATAATCTTAAAATAAATAGTTCATATCAACTATGTGATCACATCATCCTCAATAGTTGACACATTCTGTGTTTGTGCTACTCACATTTGACTCTCCATACTGGCAATTATAGCCTGGTTGAACTCCTCATCATCTGAAGAGTCATCAGGAAGAGCAGCCATAAGTCTCAAATATGAAGAGTAGTCACCATCTTCACCACTTGTGCCAGGGTTGCCATCACTTCTTGCAAGGCTGCCTCCATCATCACCGCTTGTGCCAGGGTTGCCATCACTTCTTGCAAGGCTGCCTCCATCATCACCGCTTGTGCCAGGGTTGCCATCACTTCTTGCAAGACAGCCTCCATCGTGACCACTAGTGCCACTTCCTTGCATTGCTGTACGCCTTCTAACAACACTTCTGGTGGCGTGTGTGATGCCATAGCCATGTTCATCACCACTGCCAGTGCCAGGGTTTCCATCTCCATCCTGACTGCTAGTACAGGGTCATCCCTACTTCTCATTGCTCTTGTAGCAACCCTGGTGGTGCTAGGTCTGCCAGTGTGGATTTGTGAACCATAAACTTCCAAACAGTCATCATCCTGGTCCTTAGCAGTTGCACAACTGCTTAATGTTGATCTGGTAGTGATGTTGGAACATTCATTTTCTTCATCTGAGTCAGTCTTAAACAGAAAAGAAAGACCAAAATATATATCAAAAGCAAAATCACAACTTTGAAATTAAATAACCATATTAGAAACAAGTTATCGTTTGACCGATTAAAACAAGGAACCTTTGTTTGTGCTTTTCTCTGGTTTGATTGCGCTCAAACCTTTGCTTTAATTGTATATATTGTATACTGCTACAAGTAATAAACAGTTTACATTTCATTTTCGAAAGATACAATTCTATTCAGTGAAAAGTATTAAAAACAAATAAAAGAAAGAAAGCAAACTTACTAAAATGGTCCTTGATGGTCTCACATACAGGCCTTTGGTTTTAAAAATCTTATGGATTAGCATTCCATTCAGCTCCTGGCCCTCCTGGAGTTTAGGGACACCAGCTTATTGCCACAAGCCATTAGAAACTGGAGGCTACAAAGAAGATGGGGATATTACAACAACAAAAAATGCTTTTAGGCTATGTCGTTTGTTGTACGATGGTGTGAGTCTGTGTGTCTCCTTGGTTTCTTGCTCCTACGAGGTATGTGACCGAGTCATGTACATTTTATAACAAATGCTATTGTATTATGTTTGTTATAATCATGATTGCACTTTGTAAACCTGTGTTTGTTCTTTAAAGTGTTCTATAAATAAAGATTATTATAATATTATTTACAAAGTAAGAAAAACATGTCTTTACCTGACATCCTCTGGAATGTGCACACCAAAACCATCTCTGATGCATTCCACAACAGTCTGGTGGTCCCAGGCCTTCTGGAATTCAAAGGCACTGAGGATGTGCCCATGTTTGTGTAACCATAATTTTGGATTTTGTTTGCACACTATTCCCCATGATGGATTGGGAAGTAATATTACGTCCTTGTTGAAATGGTCATGCTGCTGTGATCTAGCTCTGAAATGAGAATGTAACTCTTAAGACGACATGAAAACAGCCACTGCACGTTAAGTCATGCTAACATAGATAAATACAAGACAGAGACCACAGTCGAGAACAACATACAAACAATAGATATCTTAAACACGTCCAGTTTGACAAGAGCAAAATACTAACCGTCACCCCTTATCGACCCTCCTTTGGCTGTGAATTAACTAGGGCTGCAACTAACGATTATTTTGATAATCGATTAATCGGTTGATTATTTTATCGATTAATCGGATAAAAAAACTTTAATTTTCAACCCTTTATTCAAAACAGGGTCCGTACGGTCATGGAAAACCTGGAAAAGTCATGGAATTTTTAAATGGCTATTAGCAGGCCTAGAAAAGTAATTGGAAAAAATAAAATCCCAAAATATTTGGAAAAGTCATGCAAATTTGTTTTATTCAAATGTTAATTTACACGGTATAGATACGGTATGCTTTGGAATTCTCATTGTTAGTTTAAATACTACATCTTCTCACTTTGTCACGTATAGACAGAGTTTTCACAAAATGTTTAATCATGGAAATTTGGTTTAACGTCATGGAAAGGTCCTGGAGACCCACTGGTCAGCATGGTGATGAACCCTGTTCACTGGTCACCATGGTGATGAACCGTCACAAACAGACTGACAGCTTTCCTCTCCTGAGCAGTGGTCCCCATGTGGACCCCTGAACAATATCAGAGACGCGTTCCGATTTATTATTTTTCTCACCTGGCCCGCTGCCGTTGAGATTGCAGTGAGACGCGGACAAAATGTGAAGTGGTGCTCTTCACAATAAAACATCTTTGATGGACGTGTCGCGTCTCGGCCAATCAGCGTTCAGATGTCGACAGCGTTTGGGAAGTTAGGTTAGCTTGAATGTTAGTCCGCTACATCTGCTGCTGTCACGCTGCACGGTGTAGCGATGCTAACAAAGTACCCGTACGTTAAACACGTGATTTAGCATATTTTTAGTATCGATACTTCATTTAAAGAGCGCCCGATCAGAGCTCACGCGCTGCTCCGCTCCGTTAAATATTGTCTGCACGCGCAGCGCACACAGCGAGTAGCGTCGTGGCTTATCTCCGTTGCCTTTCTCCGTGGAATAAATAACCACGTTTTCTACGTTATACTCTTGTGGAAATGCCACACACGTCGTGACATGTAGCGCCCTGGTGTCTGGGGTCATGACGTCACCCGGAGGCGCACTTAGCTCCGTGAATGTCTCCGACTACGTGAATGACTTCCGCATCCAGCGCCACGTGAGCAGCAGCAGCCAATTAGATTCATCAACAGAGGAGCAGCTGAGCGCTGATTGGCTCTCACAACGCAGCGTTACGTCTCTCCCTCCGCTCTTGTTTCTCCTGCGCCGCTCTGCGCTCAACTCAACTTTGTTTATACTCCGTGACTTATTGAGCGCTGTAATAATCGCGCGACACAACGAATCGATCATGAAATTCGTTGCCAACTATTTTAATTATCGATTTTTATCGTTTCGTTGTTGCAGCCCTAGAACTAACCCTCCAGCTGCCTTTAACATTATATATTTCCTCTCGTTTTCCCGCGAACATTTTGGTATTTGCTTGGCGAAATTGCTAGCCAATGTTCATCGTACATTTCATACACGTATACGCCATTCCTGGTTTCAGTTTAACCTAATTCCCACATTTACTCCTTCGAGTTTAATATCGTTCGTTCATTCATTTATTTATTCATACAGTAGGCTAGGCTAGTGTCGTAGGGGTGAACTAGCCAGCTAGCAAACCACACACGAGGGTAATATGAAAGATAATTTCAAACTGCGACTAGGTGTAATTACCTTTTTCTCCTCATGCCTTTTGATGTCCATGCGCCGAAGTGCTGCTGCGCTTGATAGCGGGGTGCAGGTGCACAGTTGCTCCTGACTGTACCTGCAGCAGACAATGGCACGCCGCTGCGCTGCCGGGACGGAAAGAGAGCTGCTAGGTGGCTGTCTACTGTATCCACACCTGGAGCTGCTGCAACGACCGGCTGCTGCCGAACAGTTGAGGCATTAGACAGTGTTCTGATTGTCTCCGCTGAGGCCAATATGTTGTTTAGCAACGCCGTTGCTTCTGCAAAATTGCTTGAGGGCTGTTGAGCACATGGTTGATCTGCCATCCTTGATCACCTTCCGTTTCAACTGAAACACCTTCCCAGGGTTGCCAGGTCTGTGTGACAAAACCAGCCCAATGGCCAATAAAACCAGCCCAATATCAGAACTCAAAATATGCCCGTGCCAAACCATATACACTGCTTTTAAAGTCCAACAGCATTGCTATCATTACCAAATGTATTGTAATATCTACAAAGTAACACCAAATGTTTAGTATGCCAGCATTAAAAGCAGTTTATGGTAGGATTTGGGTATAAATAAATTATTTCATTTAAAATATGGATTTTTATTGAAAGATATTCATGTAATCTGCATGCAAAATAGGTCTACCCGAACCAGCGGACACAAAATTCAACCCGCGGCAACACTTCAAAAGTTGCCCAATGCCGCGGGAAAACCGCGGACCTGGCAACACTGCACCTTCCGTTTCAAGTGAAATGCCTTCCGTTTCAAGTGAAATGCCTTCCGTTTCAAGTGAAATGCCTTCCGTTTCAAGTGAAATTTTTATATGTGTGTATGAGAGCTTTTCATATCATGTGTGTGTGAGAGCTTTTCACTAGTATGTGTGAGAGATTTTCAGTTGTGTGTGTGAGCATATAGTTTTTCACTAGTGTGTGTGAGAGCATTTCACTAGTGTGTGTGAGAGCATTTCAGTAGTGTGTGTGAGAGCATTTCACTAGTGTGTGTGAGAGCATTTCAGTAGTGTGTGTGAGAGCATTTCAGTAGTGTGTGTGAGAGCATTTCAGTAGTGTGTGTGAGAGCATTTCACTAGTGTGTGTGAGAGCATTTCAGTAGTGTGTGTGAGAGCATTTCACTAGTGTGTGTGAGCGTATAGTTTTTCAGTAGTGTGTGTGAGAGCATTTCAGTAGTGTGTGTGAGAGCATTTCACTAGTGTGTGTGAGAGCTTTTCAGTAGTGTGTGTGTGTGAGAGCTTTTCAGTAGTGTGTGTGAGAGCATTTCAGTAGTGTGTGTGAGAGGGTATTCTGAATAATGTCCCTCACGGCCCCTCATACAGCACCCTCACAGTGTGCGTCTGAGTGTGCGTTTGTGTATGTGTGTGGTATAGGTGCTTTCCTTTGGACCACCACCAACATGGCACGCTAATCTGCTACAGAAATTGAACCGGACAAGGAGTGGAGGGAAGCACGGGGTAAAAGGGTGAGGGGGTGATGGAGGAGAAGGGGAACGGGGATTAGGGAAGAGGTGGCTGTAAAGGAGGACTGGAGACATGTTGTGGGTCTTTGTGTATTTGTGTGTATATAGTAGAATGCAAGTCTTCTGAGGTTAGTTTTTCACAGTTCATGTCCACATGTCAGTGACGCTGCTAAAATGAGTTTAGCTTCAGTCATGCAAACCAAATGTGTGTTTTATGAAATGCTGTTCGTTCGCTGAAGAATTAAAATGCCAGATGGGAAGAATTACAAATTGTAGCCTGCACCTGCATCCGCCCAGAGAGAGATTTGAGACGATCACAGGTGCTGCTCAGAAATGCTAGAATGGCCAACGCAACACCTTGAACAACTGCTCCTTCACGGCAACGTGGGCGATCCTGCTGTCCGACGGGACCCGGTTGATACGCTGTGTGTGTGCCGGCCACAAATATCTCTGTCTGCTTGTGGGCTGATATGAAAATACAGATATTTCATGTGATCTACCAGAGGAGTGATTGAAGCTTTATCCATATAAGTCAAGTGATGGGCCAGTGTCCGAGACCCTTTGCAGTACCAACATGGTGGGGCGTGTCGGAGGCGGCCGTACTAGCACGCCGCTACTTACAAACCACAACATATGTACAGCATGTGCACAGTTAATTTATTTCTTTTTACAAAAAAAGCTCTGTATGTATTCACAGGAGGAAAGACAGATGATAATGAAAACCAGAAACACATTGAAAAATAGACTTTATACGTCATCATACGATATGAACAGAAAGCACACAAACACTTTGTTCTTCTGTTCCTTCCTTCATGGGGCCAGTGCTCGGCAATAAATTAAGGATTATAGTCTGAACTATGTAAATGTAAAACACTCCCACTTTCATTATGTCTTCAGTTTGTAGTTTTTTTAATGAGCATATTTTCAGTGCAGACCATCACCTCAAGATTAAATGTAATTTCAGCAGATGTTGCTGGTGTTCTGGTGATGTGTGAAAGACCTGAGAGGTCTGCTGGAATCACAGCTGCTCAGTGTGTAGCGTGAGGCCACTACCGGAGGCAGGCGAAGATATCTAAGAGCGATGAGGAGTGTTCAGATGTGGTATAGCCTACAATGCAATTATCTCTTTTTCTCCGTGGCAGACATGTTAAGAAAATAATATTCTGGAGGGAAATGTAGAAATACTTTAGCAAAAATAAAACCTTTTTATATTGTACTACATGTTTGAGTTTATTGTCACTGTTATATTTTTAGCAAAGCACAAGGAAACGAGGTGTAGCGAGAAGACGATGACAGGCGATGCAGGAGGATGATGAGGAGTTAGATGAGCTGAGAAGAGAGTGAATGTCTGCGACGCACCTGGAGGACAGGTGAATGATGGATTAACCCCTCACCCAACCACGGGGGAGCAGCCTCCATCAATCCATCAACAAGGACAACAAACCACCAATCACACCGCAGGGTGGACAAGAGACCCGCCCTCACACGAGATGATCTCTGGACTCAATAAAACTACAGACTCTCTCCTAAAATGAATTACATGCCTTCACTCTGCTCTTTTCTTCTTCCTGAAACAAACAAACTGACGTTTCTCCGACCCCCCCCCCCCCCTCTGTGTCACTCAACCACATTCTCAGGCTGTCCCACTGCAATGCCAATGTTTCCAACAGAGTAAAGTAAAGCAACCCAACCAGAACCAGAACCCAACGCGGAGGCTGCGACCGCAGGGCTGAAACAATGGAGGACTCCAGGGACACATATGACCCCTCTGCCTTTGCCAATTTTATTTTGCCTCTCTGTTTTTTGTCCCCCAGTCATGGTGGTGATATGTGGTAGACCTCAAACGATTGTGTTGCAACTGTGAAAGTTTTCTGAAATAGACCCGGGTCTATTCTATTTATGGGAGATGGACCGGCCACAGCATGTTTTTTTTGTTCTGGAGACTTCAGGTCTTTCTTCCATGTACATTACATTTACATCTGTTTTTCATACTGACTGCAGCATTTATCCTGTTACTATTTATGTTAACCAGCAGCTGCAACTACTTAAAATAACATGTTCTGCATTTGATCTCATTGTAGTTTTTGTCATCGTGACATTGTACTCAGTGAGCTGATTGCTGATATCTGGGAACGCAGCGAAAGAAGTCTAAAACAAAGGCAGAGAGGAAATTAAACTATAAACGCTATAATATTGATTAGAGCCGCATTAAGTAAAATAAAGGGTTCTTTGCATAAGGCACTTTAAGTAAAAAGTAAAACGTATTGCAGGCAATAAAAGCTCTGTCAATGTTACAATACCATATTATTGGATGTATAATCCAATAATATAATATATTCAATGTGTAAGCAGCATTTTGATGATGTAACTGAACTGGCTGTGGTAGAGCTTAGTTTATCCTTTTTATAGCTTTGTGGTTTAATTGAACACACAATGCACATCATTCTACAAGATCAGGTTTTTAAGATGCAAAAATACTCTGAAGCAAATGTAGTAGATTAAAAAGTACAACATTCCCCTCTAGAATAAAGGGAAAGCATAGTGAGTACATTTAGTTTCCACCCTTGTAAGTGTAAGAAATGATGGCGAGAACTATGAAAACAAGACAGATGTCGAAACCAACCACATGTATTGTTAGATAATATCTGCATCTGATTGTTAACTATCCGTTTAAAATGAGTTTAAAACCCATTCAGTGGTGACTCAGAGGTCAGCAACAGACTCGCTCCGACTTCTTAGGTTTCTGTTGTCATATTTCTGGGAATTTGATGCAATGTTTGGAAACGGAGTCAGGCAGGGTGGTTCTCAGTTTCAGTGTGATTGTGTGTGTGTGTGTGTGTGTCTTCTTTCTACACCAACTCTGTTCAGCCCAAGATGATTGTGTTATTACAGCATCTAGGGCGTGTATTACAGAGTTGTCCTCTCTCTCTCTCTCTTTCTCAGCATGTATCCCCCTCTCTTGTCCTGGTCTCTGTCAGTCAAGTACTGTGTTCTCACTCCTCAGCCTTCTGATGTCATTTGGGAGGGAATTTATGGGCGGAGGGGGCTTATGAGAAAACACACACACGCACATACGCACCCCCCCCCCCCCATACGCACACACACACACACACACACACACACACACACACACACACACACACACACACACACACACACACACCTACACACAGATCTGGTGGGATGTTTGTGAGTTATGGGGTTTTAATGCCTAACACTGTGGCTGATCCGGAGAGGAAAGTCAGGCCAACTAGCCGTTAATCAAACCATTTCCCTGCGTATGTATTTGTGCGCCCCACTTCTGATGCTTGTGTCTACACGACGTGCGATACGCATGCATGCAGCTCCTGCAACGCAAACAAACAGAAACAGCATGTGAGAAACTAAGAAGACAGAAAAGAGAAGAGAAATTAGGAGAAAGGGAGGTGGGGGGTGAGAAAGTCAGAGAATGAGGAAAGAGGGGGTAGAAGAAAAGGTGAAGATAAATAGAGAAAGGATAATGGCTTCCATATGAGAATGTCAAAGCTTTTTCCGGCTTGCTTCTTGGTGTAATCATATCAGCAGTCGGCCTGTTTCCAACCTTCATAAATGTGAAGTATGCACCGAGTTTCAGGATCCAACTTCCTTTACATAAACACCCCCTAGAGAAACAACCCAGTTGGAGTGTGTGTGTATGTGTGTGAGTGTGTGTGTCCACTCCTGTGTGAGAGAGAGAGAGTGCATACAGTATGCACACACATATTTATGTACGTGGCTTCGTGGACTTATATGTGTCGACCTATATGTGTGTTTGTGTGCAGATTATGTGATGAGTGAAGTGAGTTAAAGCACTCTTGTCAGCCATAAAGTGTGTGTTTGGACTTTGGTTACTCCTGTGTCACCAACATGTAAGACCGTACTGATTTAGACGTGATGATTCAGATGTGTCAAACGGGGTTGGTTTTTAATATTTTTGCCACAACTTTATGCAAAGCCATAGAAAATAATAATAATAAAAAACTGTCCACATTCAACATCTCGGTGGTTTGCAGAAATGTAAAAAAAAATGCATTTAATACATTGTTCAAAGCAACACTCCACTTGTTGCCCGACTTAAGGGTGAAGCTGGAGACTGATCTTCTAAACATGATGTTCCCATATAACAAAACTGAGTTGTCAATTACATTCGGAAGGAAAGGTATTTTCTGCAGGATTACATTTATTATTGTCATATCACAAATACCTTTCTAATCATAATGTGCTCAGGAGGTGGTCAGGGTGAATGGCGGGGTTAAACAAACACAGGACTTTCACCCAGGAGACTGCTTATATTGTCCATCGATTAAGTAAAAGAACAAACATACTTATTTTAAGCCAAACTATTGTGTTTTACTAAATCTACCCAAGTATTCATCTTGAGTCTTGAGTCAACAACAAATATGTGTTTAAAAACTGCAACCGTGACCCGGGGGAATACATGTTTTCCTCAAAACATAGTTAAATATGCAGTGTAGTTGCCGATAATTGTGTAGGAGACAGCGATGGCGTCAGAATGTGGTTAGCATAGCTTAGCATGAAGACTGGAAGCGGGGGAAACATCTGGCTCTGTCCAAAGTAAAAAATCCAGACTCACGTCTTCAGGACAGGTCGTGTTTCGGAGAGTGAAAGTCCACCAAGGACGGAGAAGAGATAAAACACATTTCAATGATACAGAGGAGCTGGGTGTATATCAATCTATACTTTTAATAGCCAAGCACGGCCACTGCCATTATTATTTATCGGTCTGTCAATATAAATTGGTGGATGTAGATGATCGTAATAGTCTCCATGTATTTTGTAACTCGATAATCCCCATGTTTAAATATATGGTCACGTTCCTAATTATGGGGATGAAACATTGAGTCACTTGATATTATCAGCGGAGATTTGTGAAAAAGATCATCATCCAAACGAATTAACGCCTCCTGGTTCACTTGATATAAAATTACTTCTCATATTACTTATTTACCAAAATGTTGTGTGCAAAGTTTGTATATTTTGTTACAAATACATTGAAAGAAACTGGCACCACACTGGGAGGTTAAAATCCCGCCAGCAGCAGACAATTTATCTTACTTCTCTACTTCTGATGAAAGTCTAAAAAATGCATAAAACATACAACACAAGTAGAGTTTAAATAATTGTTAAAAAAATACACAGTTTAGATTGAAACAATTTAACTAAAGCATTGCTGAGAAAACAAAATAAAAATGTATGTTTTTGGACAAGATGTTCCATCAGAAAGAGTTCTGCTAGGCTGCAGTTCTGCGTCGAAGGGTTAAGGTCCACGGCAGCTGATGAACTATTGATAACCGTTCGATCCCTGGTGGTGTGTTTCTGTGTTTACTGCTGCAGGAGAGCAGCAGCAGATCAAACCTCGCTCAGTGCTCGATGTTACACACTCGAGCCTCGGTTCTCTGAAAAAGACTCCCAAGGGTCGCTGAGGGGGTCAGCGGAGGCTGCAGACCTCCTGCCTGAGCACTCAGCTGGCAACACAGAGCTTCAGAGGGCTGCACGTTGAGAAACACTCAGTATGTGTGTGTGTGTGTGTGTGTGTGTGTGTGTAGGTGTGTGTGTGTGCTGGAAACTCGCTCTGCTCAAATATTCACAAATGAACTAAAATCCGGGGTTCAGTTACACACACCCACACACACAAACACACACACACACATGCACGCACACACACACGGTTGACTGGGCAGAGGCATTATTCAATTGGCTCGGGTTCAACAGCAACACTCAGGGAGATAGAGAGGATTACGGGGGAGTGAGCTCTGTCCCGAGAAGTTAAAGTGATACATATTTCTTACGTTGTTTTTTCCCTACTTTTTATTGTTCAACTAAATAACATGGTTTGAATTCAATCTAGACTCAAAAGCATCTGCTTTTCCATTCACTTGACATTGGACTGGAAGTAAGTGATAAAATGATGTATTTTCCGACTGCGGAAAAATGCGTTTTTGATCGGAATTAATGATCAAAAGTATCTTCCAGGTGGAAGAGCAGGTCATCCAGGGCTGGTTGGTCTCAAACTGTCCCCGATTGGTGAATGAAAATGGGTGATTGAGAGCCACTTTCCTCTTGCATGACTGACAAAACAGGCTGGCATTTCCCCAAACTTCAGGGAACAGTTTTCATGTTTTAACTAGTGCTGTGAAAAATAACGCGTTAACTCAGTTAATCCAATTACAGGTTTAACTAGTTTTTTTTTTTAAACGCATTTAACGCATGCGCAGAATGAGCTTCCAATCCGTCTGTTGTTGGTCGTTGGGACGAAAAAAAAGTCACTTGCAAAATGAGCTTCCAATACACCACTTCAATCTGAACTCTGTCCGCTCTCATGCAGACGGTCTGTTCATCGGTAATGATCCTTCCGCAGGTTCACCTACGGAAACCTTGTTACGACTTTTACTTCCTGTAGATCAGGGTCTCAACACGTCGATCGCGACCTGCCAGTCGATCGCGGCGTAGTGTCGGTAGATCGCATGACATTAAAGAGATTGGCCCGCCCCTGACATGTTCTCTATAGCACGTCTTTGTTCTTTTATTAAACTAAACGTCTGTTGTTGATCGTATCTCCACAGCAGCATGTCATTTCTGTCTCTTCGCGTTGCGTTAACACTTATCGATCTCCGTCTGGCGCGCCGCAGAGCTCCGTGCGCGCGCATCGGGACCGAGCAAAATAAAAGTCACTTGTCAATCTGTCCACCTTTAGATTGTATCATGGTGGAGTTAATGGTTGACAAACAAGAGAAAAATGCTCTGTTTAACCCTCCTGTTACCTTTACATTTACGAACATATTTTACCCTCGGGGTCAATTTGACCCCAGCAATTAAAACCTCCAGAAAATTATTAGAATTAATATTGTTTCCCAAGTTTAAGTGTGAGGTACTTTATGTTTGTTTGTTGACTACCTAAATAGCCCTTTAAATAAATAAAAAAGTTGATATTTCTGATATGTTTGACACAGTGAAAAACAGCCTGGGGTCAAATTGACCCCAAAGAACACCGACATTAAACATTGAATGGGGTCAAATTGACTCGAAAGGTAACAGGAGGGTTAAACATTCTGTTTAGGATGAGGATGTATTAATGTTCCATATGGAAGAAAACTGCTAAATAACTGCTGAGTTGCAGCACCATTGTATAGAAGAATGTATAAATGTATATATCCGTCTTTTGTCATAAATCTCTATGTTCTCACAAAATATACCGATAATATCGGTAATATGTGATTAATCATGATTAATCCACAAAAACCTATGATTAACCCGATTAAAATTTTTAATCGTTTCACAGCCCTAGTTTTAACCAAATGATACTGATCAAATAGATGTCCTGTTTTTATAATTCAACGCAAAACAACCATAATAACGTTCAGCCACGCCTCACTTAAGAGTACAAGTTATTTATTTCCTTTCTGGCATTTATTTAGTTGGCTTTTAAAAAGTTCAACATCATTTTAGAAGAGAGACAGGATGGCTTCTTTTCACTTACCCAAACACGTATCAACACAACTTCAACAACTTCTTTAAAGTTTCATAAAATATTATTTATTAAATTTGTTACCCTTATTTAAAAAGAAAATACATCACTTTTAAAGCTGGTTTGCATGTCACTCCTGTTTTCTCCCTCCAAAACAGTGACGACAAACACCACAACCAAATACCAGGTGCCGAGTTTTCATGAAAACAGAATCATAACCGGTGTGTGAACTGCATGGTAAATTAATCGGAGCACACAACGCCAAACTGCGTCCTAATTTACCATAAGACTGGCTGCTGATGAGCAATGTAACATTTAAATGGCGCAGTGCTCTCTGTGAGGGTCTTGTCACGGGGTGAGGCTCAGGCACAGAGAAACAGGCTGGACTCAATATGAATAACAAAAAACAGTCTTTACTGAGGCCAAAAAGGTTACAAAAAACAACAAGGTCCAAACCGGGGCAGGCAGAGGATCGGAGGTCAGGGCAGACAGGCCGGGTCAGAACAGGCAGAATACACACTAGCAACACGAAAGACAGGACGACAGACAAAAGACAACAATCCAGCAGGAGACACTGGAAAGACTGGCACAATATATAGGGGGGGGGGGGGGGGAAACAGGTGTACGGCATGAGACATTAACGAGACAAGGGTGGCTGAGGGCAGGTGCAGGGAATTAAACAATCAAGACAGAGGAGACACAGAGGAGACACAGAGGAGACACAGAGGAGACACAGAGGAGACACAGAACACAGGAGAAACAGAACAGGGCGTTACACTCTCCACATAGGATGTCACATTATGCCACTACCAGCAAACTTGACGGAAAACAATCAGGGCAAAAAACCATCACGGATCTGTTTTGACCTAATATTCTCTGGTCTGGTAGAACTTAGAACACAACACACTCAATCTGTGCTTGTTGTAGACTTGAGAGGCGGAACCAGGTTCAGTTGATTCATTACACCGTTAGCTCGTGAACAATCGAGGAGCTACACTTGTGGGCGTTGGTTTTCTCTTAAGTCTTCAACTCAGTCCTATTTTTGCAAGATTGTGTCTTGGCATGTGAGAAATGCCAATTGGCAGTTCAAATCAGCATTTAATGTTTTATAACATAAAATCTATATGATAATGTGATTCCTTTGTTATCCTTAAATGACAATTACCAAAGCTGAGAACCTTCAAGAGCAATGTCTCTGAAAAAAACAGGAATCTTACTCACAAAAGGAAAGGTCAAACTAATTCTGAACTACAAAGATACTCTGTCTTTGGTCCACAACAAGCATCTTTCTTTCTTTCCTCTCACGGTGTACTCTGACATGCGCTGTGCTATCAGAGCCTCTTGCTGTCAGCTGCTTGGCAGGAGCTTTTCATGCTGAAGCTCAGGCCTGCTCAGAACCGATTCAGTGTTTCTGCCAGGTGAACAGAAACTCGCCACCGAGGCGTTTGACTTTTCAGTCTGGCCTTTAACAAGCCGGCTGCACTCGAGCACTGCCGACACACTGTGTGTGGTCTGTGTGTGTGTGTGTGTGTTAGATCCCTGAGATGATTGGGGTAGGCATTACTCCTGGAGGGAAGTGAAGATGATATATCCACAATCTGTGGACACGCACAAGCACACATGCACACAGCCTTCACACAACGGCACTGACATCATCATCACCATGCAAACCAGAAGGGCGCTATTTTCTTTTTTTATGTCGATCAACAGGATGATATCATCATCAATCATCCCGGTCAATCACCACGCATTTCTGGGCATCAGCTCATTGATAATCTAATTTTCCTGGCAGAGGGTGATGTCATCAGGTAGTAAGTGATGATGTCACAGCTCCAGATGAGAAGTGACAAAGAAAAAGCACGCTGACCATTTCATTCTTCACGGATCATCAACTGGGATCAAAAGAGGACGCTGGAGATGAATTTAATAATATGAATAGAGTCGAAGACGAGAGCAGAACAAACAGAACCAATTAATGTTTCTGTTATTTAGGAGAAGGAGTTAGAGAACAAGTCAGTAAAATACATTCATGGTCCCCTGAAGATGAAACCTACCAACTTTGGTGAACCTCTGGATTTTCTTCTTGCTACCATGAGTTGGACAATTTCAATTGGATAGTTTTAAGTGAAATATTAGGACAAACTATTTGATGGATTATTTTGGAATAAGCGTCAGACCTTCTTGTCCCCCTCAGAATGAATTGTAATCACTTTGATGACACCCTGACTATTTAGAGATCCAATTGCATCCTAGAATGTTGTTGCCTATCATTTTTGGTTGATATTGTTCAGGATAAACTACAATATGATTTCCGGATATCATAAAAGTGAATCTTATGTCATAAAATCCAACAGTAAACTGTCTCCAATATACATCTTTTTAATTGATTAGTATTATTATTTTTTCCAACCCAGTTTTTCTGTCTTTTTCCAGTTTAAATGTTCTGCTACCAGGAGGAAGCCAACACAGTGTATCTCTTGCAGGTAATAACCACAGTGTGGACATTATGTGACAGGCATCTGCTGCCTTAAATCAGAAGTATGATCGCTGTATTGTTACATTGTGTCCGAGGCCCCCAGGGAAAGATGCCATCACCTGTGAGGGAGGAGAAAAGAGGGAGGTGATAATGTGCTAAAGAAGAGGCCGGAGATGGATGGAGGAAGAGCGGGAAAATAAAAATAAAGAGGCAGATGTGAATATATTCATGGGAAATGGATTAGACGCAGGAGGGAGAGATAATTGTTTGGAGTATTCGTTCCAAGTCCCAGCTCAATTTCAAACCCTCCATTTAAGTGAGTGGGTATGAGTGTGTTTCAGTATGTGTGTAAGTGTGTGTTACAAGTGCTTTTGGAGTGGCAGCAATGAAAGAGTGTCATCGCCTGTACTTAGCTTTGGCACTTCTCATTCAAATGCACAGGCCACACACACACACATATGCACGCACGCACGCACACACACACACACACACACACACACACACACACACACACACAGTGGGGAGATGTCACTGTTCTTTAGCTCTCGATTGCTAAATCATACATCAACATCCTCTTACTATCGAGAGAGGAGACTCCATTAACACTCACCCTCGTACACACAATCATCATGTCATCTTCTCCTGTTCCTTCATATCCCACTCATCCTCATCCTGTCCCTCATCCTTTTATCTTTCTCTTTCCTCACTCCCTCACTTTTTCTTTCACGGGCTTCTTGCATTTCAACAAACCGACAACTTCAACCACCTGGAAATGACCGTATAGGTTATTTCAGCTTTGGTCTCAAGAACACATACTGTAAATATTAATGTTCAAGAGAGAAAGCCCTCTAGCCCTGGACCTCCAGGCAAAGCTGCTCAAACTGAACCTTGCAGCATGAAGCTGGCACATGGAGGCAAAGAGGTACGTTTGTCCAACATTTTGACAATTTTGAGGGTTTTGACACCAGTATCGCAGGGGGACAAGTAGCACTCATATATAAACTATATTCTTATTAAATCAATGTGAAAAGTAGTGAAGCATCATTCTTTTATCAAATCTTGCTGCAGTTTGAATTTGTTCTGGTCACATTCTTGATTTTAAAACCTGAAAAGAAAAGATCGCTGTCAGCATGTAGCCTGTGTACATAACGGGTTTGAATCGAGCTGAAGGAGCAAGGGGGAGAGAGGGGATTAGCGTGTGTGTGGGTGTGTGCATATGTGTGTGTATGTGTGTGTGTGTGTGTGTGGTTCCTCCTGATGGGGTTAAGAGAAACGGGAGTGTGATGTGGTGATGGAGAGAGGATGAGGGATAAAAGAAGAGGAGAGGGGAGAACAGTTTTAGAGAGGGTAGATCCATTAGCTAATGGATGTCTTCAGTCCGGTCTCGTCAGACTTATCACACACACACACACACGCACACACACACACGCACGTAGGCAACAAGCTATCGAACTGGTGGTTTGTTGTGAATGTGTGCAGTTAGCGCTCCAAAAGATTCACAGCATTCTTCAACTCATTGAAACGAGACCATAAATAATCCCAAATTCAACTCTTATCAACTCGATGAAACGAAAACGCAGATGTGTGTTCACACTCTAATACGTTAATGTGTGTGCGTGTGTGTGCCATTAGACAGAAACTAATTGGTGTCAATAAGACATCTGTGGCTCCTCTTTGATTAAGCCTGCAGGCTAAGAATAGGAGAATAACACCTCTCTCTCTCACACACACACACTCTCACACACACACACACGCACATAGCCTGTGGTTGTGCTGATAGCTAACTTCAGGCAGGGCCCATCTGTCTCATTACAGAAATGGTTCTCACTAGAGAATTTGTATTGTTTATGAACACACACACACACACACACACCTACACACACACACACACACACACACACACACACACACCACCACCACCACACACACAAACACACATGCACACACACACACACGTGTGACCACATCACAGGCAGTGCTGGTATCCTTGCTCAACATCAGAGCTGCTGGAGACAGAAACAGCTTGACGTGACAAAAGAATGGAGGAGAAATAGAGAGAAAAGATTTAAATAATAATACAAATATAGCCACAGAATGAATAACGTCTCTGTTTGAGTTTTACAACTTATTGTGTAGCTGTTTGACCCAGAAGTCTCTACAGCTGTGTGATCTTTACTGGAATATAGAGTTTAATTGTTGAACAGTCAAGAAGAAGTTTAGTCATATTTAAACTATTTTATCTCACTTCTTATTCTATGGATTAGTTTGTGTGTGCACTACCCTCAATGACTCATTGTCTTTAAGTCAGCTGTTAATCACTTTCCACAGCACTGATCTATACATATTTTCTGTAAATATTGTGGGTCAAAGTCTCCGCTGTCAAACTCAACAGCCGACTGCAAAAGAAAAATACATCTGACGTGCATGTATGTATTTTGCTACGACTCACGTCTGCAGGTGAGGCCATTATTGAGCTGATATTGTGTGGAACTGTGACCAAGGCATTAGATATACTTGAGTCAGCGGTCAAGCAGCAACCCTTCCTGTCACGACTTCTCCACCTTCATAGTATTCATCCTGCATGCTTAGTTAACTCTCCTGTCATTCCAGATCCTGTCATCCTCACCTCGTTAGTCCCTCATTCCCTTCACCTGGTCCTCACGCCCGTCTCACCTGCAGCCCATCCCCTCATTAGCCCCTCACTGTTAGCTCCCTCACTTCCACTTGTCCTCTGTCAGATAGTCTTGCGTGTCATTGCCAAGCTCTCCAGTATATTCCAAAAAAGTAATTGTGATCTGCCTGTTGACCCGACTTAAGATTTTTGCCTACCCCCTTTTGGTTTTGTTGCCCTATTGGACGGACCACCCGGTGTTGACCCTGCCTGAATTAACAAGTAAAGATCCTCCTCCTGCTTTCCTGTTTCCGAGTCCTGCTTTTGGGTTCAAGTACCCGTAACCTTAACACTTCCAATGCACGGAAGGCATCACATTTACTTCATCTTCCACTTCTCGTTCTGCAGGTTTGATTCCCAATATTTCAGATAATCAATCGAGTGCTGTTTCATGATGAAGGAATTGACTTTATCTTTTACTCACTGTTCATTCAACATTGCACCCTCTTTCAGTGCAGGTCTTTAACTCTACCATACTAGCACCTCTCTTGTTCTTGTACATATTACAACCTTCTGTATAGTGTTTTATTTTATATGTTGTATTTTTTTCCGTATCGTGCTATTTCTACTGTTGACTCAGAGCCCTGCACTAGATTTCCAATGGGTCTGGAATGTTGGTCTAGGCACAAATAGCAAATAAAACCTTGAATCTTGACCTTCCTGTCCCTCTCTAATGTCATCATCATCTGCAGGTAAAATAAATGGAAACAATACAGGATATCAAGACTGAACTGGACATGTGTTTTGGGCTTTCTAAGAGAAGTGAATGTCCCAAACAAACATAAGGCATCAAAGTTGGGGCCTGAGATTATAAACTCAAACTGGTTTATTTTTAAGTGAAGGATCCACAAACTAAAAGCAACCGATACAGGCCATTTAAAGGAAGACGACGTGACTCCCACCAGTTTATATAGAGGATTCAGGCGGTTGCTACAGGAGCTGAACCTCGGTGACGACCTGACTCCTCCCTTCAGGCTCCTGTAGAGGAAACGACATTGGCGTATCTCGATTCCCTTCACTGCGTCCTTCACTAGCGTCTTCTCCTGGCATGTGTAGCTCCCCATGTGGCGCTGCATGTTGAGTGACAGCGATGAGCAGCAAAGTGAAGAAAAAAAATGACACCTTTTTCACAGAGAAGAAAGAACTTTAATTAAATATAGAGAATCAAAAGTTATTTTACACTTCAAAGTTTAAAATTAAAAAAACGAATCAACATCATCATCTTTACAGTAGTTTCCTTTGAACTCTTCCCCTCCACACTGATACTGCTGATACGTGTATGGATGATGAACACTACTGTGAGCCTGAACGCAGACGAGCCGCTATGACCGCTGCTGGACAAGTGCTTCGGATCATACTTCTTTTAACCCTCTGTCGTCCTTCCTGTACAGGTATTTATATATGTACTATAAAAAGAAAAAAAACATCCTTCAAACTTTTAAACATCACATTCTTCTTTCAGAGAAACGTGATGACACACTCAGACACACACAGTCGCAGGCACTCTCACACACAGACACAAACAGAAAAGTGGTCTCCAGACCCATATTTGAGATAAAATAAATAGGTGGCTCATTTTGTGAGGGAAAGGCAAGAAAGAGGGCAAACATCCAGAGTATTAAAGGACCAATCCAAACAAGGTGGAGGAGGGAAGTGAACGGAGGAAGGGAGCAGAGAGGACAGAAACCCTGACTGACACGAAGCAGCTCTGTTCCATCTTCAAATTTCTCACATGGAAGACAAACACAGACAATCATAAAGACATATTTATGAACTCTACACCTACATAACACAACTAAATTATGCAAATTTGAACATCGATATGAACAACATTGTGACAAAATAAAAAAATCTCCTACTTTTCTGAATTACAAAGAAAAAAGAAATGACACCATGGCTTATTTGAGTTTAATTGAAATTAGCAGTGGAAGTATGGCTTTTGATAATCTGACACTATAATACAAAAAAAGAAAGATTATTAACCTTCACATATTTAAACGAGAGACAGATCGATGGAAATGAGGGAATGTCTTTTTCTGAAATGTTGCCAATTTATTATTATTATTTTATAATTAAATAATTATCTTTCTTTCATCAAATTGTTGAAACTGTTTGATTACTGCTCCAAAGACGTCTGGCTGACGGGGGTGGCTTTTACCTATTTATTATAGATTTTTAAATATCAGGATGTTTAGGATTTTCTTCCCTTTTTTATTGAGCACGAACATTCAGGCCGGATCCCCTCAGGCATGAGTGATGAATGATTCATCTTCATCAGATGAGAGGAGTTTACTTCATTAACATGTGATGCCAGTTCGGTGTTTATGTCCACTTTCAAATAGTTTCTTTTCGTGGCAAAAAAGGTCTGAAAACAACAGCGACAGTTGTACATCGTAGGGCCTTCTTACATGTATGACACACACAAAAACAAATAGCGTTGAAGCTGCGGCATAAGACTGTGAAGGCAGTAATGTCTCAAATAAGGGCTTTGGCTAAATTAACATTTTCATCAATTAATTAAGACTGTTGAAGCACACACACACTGCAGTGACTTTCACAACAAATCATCAGCTCCTATTCGTGCGAAGTTAAGACATGTCGCTGGCTAATTGTCCTGCGCTGCAAAAAAAAGACATTTATAGTCATCTTTACCTCCTGGAGAAGGGCAAGATGGTGAAGTGGTGTTCTTTGAATTAAAGATGCACTGTAAAAAAGGTACTGAACTCAGGAGCAGATTTAACAAAAAATTGATTTCAAGCAGCTTGATCTCACCACAATACGTGAAGTGACCATGATCTCTTAACAGCATCTTACATGGAGGTTGTAATATGTTATAATGATGGGCTGGCATCATATAAACAATGTCAACGGACGGTCATCCAGATCCCTCTTCATGATGGACACACACATTCCCAGGTTCAGCAGAAATATGTTTTAATAGATTCAGTAATCTTAAACCAAGCCATAATGTCTTCATAAGTAGTTTAAATGCCTGCAGCTAGATTGCTCTACGTGTTGGAGGCGAGTAATCTTAACACATTACGTGACACCACCACGCAAAGCGCTGTGTGGTCGTTTCCCATAATCCTGTGAGATCACGTTGATTTTAAAACTCAGTTGGAGACTTAATGACATTCTTTGCAGCGCAGCATTCAAGACACACCGCTCGATTATTTCTCTCACTCAAATTCTCAATCCCCCCAGGTGAGTGTCCAGGTAACGAAGGAAAACACAATCGGATTGGCCGGCTGACGGCAGGAAGAAAATAAGAAACACAGCAAACAGAAAGTTAAACAAACCAGAAACAAGGATGTATGAATTAAGACAAACATTTGAGAACTCTCACAACAAAATCAAAGCCAAAATGGCAGCAAGACGTGTTGGCCCTCTCATAGAGGTTGCGGTGGCCGACTATATAACAGACCATGTGGGGACAGAGAAGCTGCTGTTGGCACCCGGTGGTCACTAACTCATGCACATATGTGTGGCCTTCTTGCTTAAATATATTTGTTTCCTGGTTTGTGAAATGACAGAATTGCGTTTCTTTCGGCGGCGTCTATTGGCTGAGACAAGTGGCAGGGCAGATGTACGGCAAGCTCAAAGCCAGCGTGGGGATTTCTCCATTGGCTAAAACTGCAGCAGGCGGGAAGCATCTCAATCCGTCAGCTGATCGATTAAATGCAGAGGGAGACCTCGCTGTCCGAGTGCGCTGACAGTGGTGTGGATTTGGCAATATGAAGTGAAAGTGTGTGTCTGGTTTGGCTGGATTTGACCCTGTATGACTCCTGCAGCTTCATCATCATCATCATCATCATCATCCTCATCATCAGGTATTCTTCACATTATATTCCTTCATTAATGACCACATTTCATAAAAAGAAAATCCCTCATGTGAGATACAGATAGAAGATGATTATCCCATGTTGACTGTTGCACAACAAAGAAAAACAAGTCACTCAAGGGATGAAATGGATTCTTTCTTAAAATAAATACACTTCCTGTGTCTGTGGAGAGTCATAATGTAGGCGTGGCCGTTCTCCTATAAAGCATCAAGGTGTACAAAGTCTAAACAACTTATTTCTTTGCAAATAGTCTTTTGTTCGTTTGTTCTTCGTCTGTTTTTCTTGCTGTTGTTTTTGTGTTAGAAAGGGCCTGAGTTGGGTTTGTTCCTTCAGATCGGGACAGTTGCTTCCATCCCCGACCGGAGTCTCACATCGAAACCCTCCGCAGGAATCGGTGTGAATGTGCTTGGTTCATCTCGCACAGTCACACACACACACAACCACACACACACGCACACAGTCAGGCACACCTTTACATGGGCGGAACGATCATTCCTGGGATTGCTGTTGGGTGGAAAAACAAACAGAGGGAGAGAAGGAGGAAAGAGAAAACATTTTTTTTAAACACAGCCAAATATTTTTCATCGTCATTAAAAGATTCCTTCATAAATACATCAGTATGTCTTCCAATCTGGTGAGCTGTGTGTCTGCAGCGACATTTAAAACATCAATAGACAGATAAATCAGAACAATCGAGCAGACACACACACACACACACACACACGTTGAATTGTGCGAGGGAACAGTTGCTGTATTTTATTGTATGTTTGTGTGTGTGTGCCTGACAGATTGCATCATGGTGTATTTAAACCCAGGTGATGGGTGTCAACCTGTGAGAGGCAGAGTCCAGCCAGGACACTCAATGACATCATGCATTCCCTAGAACGTTACCCTCAGCTTGACCAACACAACCCTAACCCTAACCCTCACCGAAACCTAATTCTGACTTGAACCTTCAAACCAAGTCTCAACCCTCAAACAAGTCTTTGAACATCTATCTCAAAGTGAGGACTGGCCAAAATGTCCTCACAAAGACTGCTTTACAAGTACACACACACACACACACACACACAGAAGAAAAGACACATTAGATAACTGGTTCTATATTTCATGACATGGAGATAAGAATTGAATTGTTAGTAGCATGCAGCATGACAAAAGTAAAACAATTGTATGTGTATGTATGTAAAGTGCATGGAACCCTCTTTTCATATTTGTTTCAGGTGCTCACACACACACACACACACACACCATAGGACCGGTATATTGCCAGTATAAACTGTCAGGAGTCGAACAGCTGTCATTGTTGATCGCTCCCTGGTAAGCTGCCAGTGTGTGATCACCGAGTGTGTGTGACAGAGGAAAGTGTGTGTGTATATCTGTAAGTGGGGAGTGTTTATTTCAGCTGTGCTTTGAGGCTGAGCTTTGAGTTCCCACACCCCCGCACATGCTCTGTCTCCACACACACACACACACACACACACACACACACACACACACACACACACACACACACACACACACACACACACACACACACACACACACACACACACACACACACACATACAGAGGCACACACAGCTAAACAAAGTCAGCAATGTTGAGAAATGAATCCATGTGCCAAATATCCTTTTTTTGTCTTTGTAAATCTCTAACTTCCTGTCTTTTTCCCCAGCCAATAGGAAGACAGGGAGGAGTTACTAGGCAACATAATGGCTAGTTCTGTGCTGTGGGATGGTGTGGTGGATGGAAAAGGGAAGGTGAAATAGGATGGAGAGGTGATGGTGAGACTTAAGGAAGAAGTAGACAAGATAGACGAGTAAAATAAGACATGTAAGAGATGTTGGGTTAATACAATTGGGAAGGTTAGGGGAAGATAATTCAGAGATAGAAGATATTACTTTAATAAAATTATTCAGTTTACTAATTTAAATGTTGCAAAAACAATTTGTCAACAGAGATAAAGGAAAATATAGTTGAGGGACATACTTCAGGTGAAGGCCAGGCCTTGTAGAGAGTTGGCTGTTGAGTACTTGCTCGAGTCCACAAATGTTTGATCTGGTAGAGAGAGAGAGAGAGAGAGAGAGAGAGAGAGAGAGAGAGAGAATATACACAATGATCAGTAATGTTATCGGGATTGATCCTTTGGGAGCATGCATGCATGTTTTAAATGTCATGGAAATCCATTTAATAACTGTTGAGACAGTTCACTAAAAACACCAATCTAAACCACATAGCGCTTGAGGGAAAAGTTGGAGAATCACCTAATTTATTGGGATTCACCCTTTTAAGAACCATAAATTCCTGAACACAATTTCCCTGCAATCCATCTAATGGTTGTTAACATATTTCTGTCTGGGTCAAAGTAGTGGACTGACCTCAGAACTAAACACAGAGGATGCTCCAACCGTTTATCAGAGAATAATGTGGAACACAACAGGGTCTCTGGCGGCTGGAAATCCTTCGGGGGAAGTCTTCCTGCTCAGCATCCTCTGACTGACTGGCTGTCGTCATGGCAAATTACCTTGGAGCCCGTTGCCGTTGGAGCTGGTACATGAGAGCGGAGGGGAGGAGGGCCGGACCACTGGAGCGAAGGCGGACTTCTGCTTCACGGCCGCCGACACCATGTTGGCTGGAGAGAAGGAGAAGACGCCAGAAGAGGAGGAGCAGTTGGAGGGGAGAGAGGTGGAGGAGGCCATAGTGGGGCTAGATGGGACAACTGGGGTGGCGGTAATTAAATGTTTGAATGAAGAGAGGAGGAATGAGGACAAAAAAGAGAAGAAGAGATGTAGGATGATGAATGAAAGGGTGGATTAAGGATGAAGGGTGGAGAATAAAGGCGAGAGATTATGGTTACTTCATTGAATTTCACGCTTCAATTGATTGTTTCCGTAATTACAGTTGAAACTTTCAACATGATGAGAGACATGTTGATACACATAACATGTTCTTAAGATGTTATGTCAAAGAAATTTGACAATTTGTAAATAAAAGAGTCTAGAAACTGGCCTTTTGAGAATATGCTCTATAGCCAGAAGCAAAGACACTCCTGTCTGCATATCTTTGTCTTCTCTAGTCTTGAGCTGTTTCCATAGTTTGGACTCTTTAGTTCAGATTGGGAAAGGCCATTTTGTGTTTTAACGTGACATCACCACCAGAAACAAATTCAGGTTCCTGAAGAAATAGTTTGGTGTGAAAGAACACTTAACATCTTAAGGATCAATTCAAACAACCGAACTGAGAGCCAGGCCGGTCCTCACTGAAGCTTTAAATTGAACAAAATCCCCGCAGGCAGGATCCAAAATATACAGAAGGTTCCAGTCTTCTCGTCCTCTAACCCCAATCAGAGAAACACCAGCAAACAAACAACCTCTCAGATCTATCTGAAACCCTCATTCTCCCCTCCCTCCCTCTTGCTTTCTGCTAAATGAAAAAGAGATGCAATTAACCAACCAAGAGAAAAGAGGCGTGGCTGTCAGATGAAAAAGAAGCGAGGAAAGGAGGTAGGAGATGGTAGGAGGACATGATGGAGTTGGTGATTGTTTTTAAATCTAGAGACAGAAAGTCTCATGGGGGGAATCCAGATGTGTGACTTTCACTCTCAACGGACAGCATGTAAGATCTATATGAGTGTTTGCAATTATTAGCACCAGTTATTAAACGTGCTGCTATGTAACTGCATTTTTGAAGTGGCTAAAAGGACTGTAATACGTAGCTAATAGCTTGTAAAACATATATTGCTCTAATGTGTAGGGTGTGATTGCCAGTGGAGTAAAGGCACATGTGGACACTCACTGGCATAAGGCGAGTTGGCTGCAGAGCCGTTGAGGAAAGTCGGCGAGCCTCCCAGGTTGGTCATGCCGCCGTTGTTGGCATAGCCGTTCATGGTGCTGGTGACGGAGGTGTAGCTGGTCTGCTGCGGCGTGGAGCTGGGCACGTAACCGTGAGGAGACACACTACTGCTGCTGCGCACGAAACCTGCAGGAGGAGAGGAAGAGAGGAAGAGGAGGAGCAGGTGGTGATTGGACAGTTGGTCGAAGTGATGTGAACACAGATCATACGTGACATAAAGTAAACTGTTGTGAGAAAAGTTCAGACTCGTATATGAAATATAAGTTAAGTGAGGTTAACTTTGGAAATGAGAGAAACTTTACAGATAAAAAAGATTGCTGAGTAGTTGAAGGATTTATGGTGGCCGATAAAATATGACATCACGTATTAGGGAGACCACGCATGCTTTTGCAGGCAAAATATAGTTTTTGTTCTTCATGTAATGGTCAATTTTTAGATTTAGGCTATTTTGCTTCCATTACATGATGAGCATTGTTGGCTTCAGACCAGTGGAAAGAAAATATCCAAAATACTAATTCAGATGTTTATTTTCCTGCATTTTTGCATCTGTACATATCTCTTAAACTAACCAAGAGTTAGAATTAGATAATGCCTAATTAGGATATTTGAACTTTGATACAATTTGTATAACAACTGCAATACTTTGCCACCCATTGATCAAAAATAGACAATGCAGTTTAGCTGATAACACAACACAAAGCACATCTATATTAATACATGTACAGAACTATTCATTCATCATAACACAAGATTCTATGAAATTCTTTGTAAATATCTTGATTTTCTTTTAAAGAGAGAAAATAAAGGTATTCTGTGTTTCTGGGTCAGAAGTACATTTCCATTTAAATGAACATTATGATGATTAAAACTTGTATTGCTTACCCTGATTGACCTGTGGGGGTTCGGAGACGTTGACGGACAGCTGCCCGGTGAAGGAGTTGACCCCCATCATGCCGCTGTGGGTGGAGCCTGAGAGCTGGGTGTGTCCTCGAGGAACGTTGTAGAGAGCTTCTGCAATGTCGGCCGCGCGTTTCAAAATGATCTCCTACAGGAAGAGAAAAAGCACAAAAGGATGAAAACCACAAACAGGACAACTAAAACACCACTTTCATTCTCTTTTTTGCTTTCCTCACGGAGTGTGTGCTCCTTACCTGGTTATTATGTGGCAAACCATAGAGGGCTTCTACCAAGTCGGCTGCTCTCTTTAAAATAACCTCCTGTGAAAAAGAAGAGGGTAGAACTTGCCTCAGTTTATACACAAATAACATGTGTAATATAGCCCTTTTGGAAAAACATCGAAATATAAATACACCAAATACATCAAGGTTTTAGATGATGTTGAGGACGTGCAATCTCCCCCCCCCCCAACATTCATTTCACCATCTATTCATGATAAATAAATTGCTCTTCACTCATTTTAAAGGCAGATTCTCTGCTGTCAGAGCGTTCCTCTGTCTAAATGACATGTTAAAGTGACAGGCATTTAAGATGTACTCTGAAGTAGATCTAAAGTGCTCTGTAGGTTATTGTTCTGTGCATTGCTGTTCATATCAGACCGCAATGATGGAAAGTCTTTTCAATGGAAAATATATTCATCTTAATTTTTATTTTTTTGATCAAATATTCTCCAGTGTTTGCAACGGTAAACTACTTAGCAACAAGGAGTTCTATAAGTTTATTTGACATTTTAATCTCTTGTTTCAATCTACTGCCTCTTCCATGTTCACCTTTTCTCCACATCTCTCTTCATTTCGCTTTGCATCCACGTTGGGAATTGTCTTTCGTATTTTCCCCGCCCACCAAACCCTCTACAGTTCTCCATTTCTCCCAGTCTCTCCATTGTTTCTGCATCTCTTCCGCCCTCCCTCTCCGTCTCTCGACTCCCACCCCGGGGTCTAAGGTGTCTTGTTTAACAGTTAATGTGCTGTCCTTTCCACAACGTGAGGCCGCCTGGCGAGAGAGAGGAAATTACTCTGTGCTTCACAGTATTAACCTGCACTGTGTGACACACCACACACACACACACACGGTTGGCTGCATGTGTGCCTCTTTTGAGTGTGTGCCTTGTGGAACATATTGCCCACTCCATAAGTGTGTGTGTGTGCGTGAGGATATGAGAGGTCACAGAGCCAGTCAGCAGTTTTAGTGTGCCTCTCCATGGTGCTAAATTCAATCTATTACACATTATTATGGCCAGGCCGGGTCTGTGTTAACCTCTCATTATTATACTGGCGAGCTGAGTGTCTCTCTGTCTCACATACACACACACACACAAACACACACTTACAGAAACATGATCCTGAATGTGCGAGCGGTTCCAGTAAGGCAGAAGCTGATAAACGGGAAGGAAAGATGATCCTCTGGTAACATCATCATTATCAGGTCTGCAGGCCTCTGCTAGTAAATCACTCAAAGCCCTGACTGCTGCGATCGATGCATGTTAATTTCTTTGCCTGTTGAATTCGTTGCCTGTTCACATCTTTTCATATTTAGAAACAAAGCTACTCACATCGCCTAATTAATCTCTCCCAGGTTGCGTCTGTAAATAAGAAAGCATTGTTTGTCGGATTACCTCCTGCTCGAAAACGAATGAATAGTGCTTCCAGCTGCTTCGTGTTTACATGCATGAGAATGAAAGTGTTGTTGTTGATCATCATTTATGTTTCAAAACGGATTGAAAAGTCTAAATTAATCTGGCTTTGGCATCCTGAACTTTTAAAAATGAAATTGGGGACTAAGTATACCTTTTGGGTATCATTTCCAACAGTTGAACTGAGTTATACTGACAACATGTTTTGTTCGTCTCCTGGTTGTGATGACGTGCACGTCAATACATACTGCGTGCCTCGGGTACAACTAAGATGCTTGAGAAAAAGTGTTTCAACACATCAGGTACTGATGATAGAAAGTTACGTTTCAACAGCATGTGAAGGACTTCATTTCAATGTCTATAGGTACAAATAAATAAATATTCAAATATAGTATTTGACATCTTCACATCCAAACAAAATTTGGTCCGAGGACATAAGTTCATTATTGACCTTGGAAATAGTAGTTAGACAAGATTATCTTCATTTAAGTTCCTTTTTTCAAGCGTATCATCGTCTTCTTCAATAGTGATTGAAGTTTGATCAGTAAGAGTACACATTCAGTCCAATTTGGACCAAAACCACCAAATCAGTGCTTTCATGTCTCTGTCCATTTACTGCTTCCCGGGTTCAGGTAGTGATAAATTATGATAACAGTGACAGAAACCGACTCTGAAATGTGTTGTTTTTATTCACAGTTCGCTGCATTATTCTTTGATTCCAGTAATTGCTGAAACAAAGCCTGATTTTAAAGCTTTAGTCTAAAGGCTTGATGTGAGCGTCCTACATTGTCTCTATCTGTTGTCAAAGATCTATGGAGTATGCGCGTGACATGTACCCAGCATTGTGGTGTCTTGTCAGTCTTTATAAAACCATCATCAAGACACACGCCTTTGAGTTTATTTAAATCATCATCAAGTCTCATTTAGTATAATTTGTTATCGTCTGTGTCGGGTAAATATGCCGACCGACAGATCGAATGATAGTCAGAGAAACAATGGATGAGAAAGAAAATGCTGATCTGATGGCAGAGAGCAGGAATAACTGGAGGTGTCTCAGTGCTTTTACTGTCTGAGTTATGACCAGCTCTAATGTGATAACCACACACACACACACACACACACACACACACACACACACACACACACACACACACACACACACACACACACACACACACGCACACTGTATGGAATTGCTGAGCTGAGTATCTCTGAAGTCCGATGTGTGTGTGTGGTGTGCGTGTGCCGGCCGTGCACGGTACATGACACACACATGACTTATTCCTCCCTAATGCTGGTACATTAGTCGCTTGATCCGCTTCTAATGTCCCATTAGGGATGCCGTACACGCAGGGTCACACCTCACACCGAGATGATGTCATACTGCACATGTCGGCTCAGATGTGGCAGACAATCACACACACACCTACACACACTTACACTCTGATATATATATATATATATATATAGAGAGAGAGAGAGAGAGAGAGAGAGAGGGGGGAGAAAGTGGGGGAGAGAGAGAGAGATTCCAGGTCCCTGGCTGCCTCACCAGAATTACTCATTTTGGTGATGCCATGACCTCAGTAGGATGTATGACCTCATCAAAATGAATTGCATACATGTCTGTTGAGTGAGTCACCAAAGGAAGTCAACAGTCGATCGTGGGTTACAAACTGTTTCAGGATTCAAACCTTTCACTGGGAAAGGTCTGCACATTTCTGCACACAATGATTCCTTCAAAGTATACTTTTCAGTGAGCATTTGCATTTGCCGTTACTTAAATATTCCACAATGTAATTCTGGGAAATAATAACATCCAGTACAACTGAATTAGTCTTGCTGCAACAATAGATTTCTAGATATCACAAGTCAAGTTTACATTCAAATGTAACCAAGATTTTGACAAAAAAATGCTAATAAAGAGAGGTTATTGTCTTTTAGGGCTGTTTTTTTTCTTCCACCTTTTGTTGATGTAATGAAATGATACACGAGAAGTGAATGACTTTTTGTGCATCCAAAGAAACATTTCCAAAATGTTAAGTTTTTTGAAGCTACTGACGATTTAGTGCAATATCAAGACATTTTACAGTATTCTTAATTCTTGTGTTTGTACTGAGTCCCCCAGAAAAGTCCTGGATTGTCAAACAAAAAGTTCCAGATTGTTCAATAAAAACCAAGTCTATGTATTTAGGCGTCACTGGGTCTGTGTTTTACTGAATACAGCAAGTGTCTGTGCACATATGGATGGATGCTGACGAGATCAAGGTGACACGAACTGGCAGCTAAACATCAGTGTGTGTGTGTGTGTGTGTGGGTGTGGGTGAGGCAGGCAAAATCCTCTCAATGTTCACTGAACAATTATAGAATCGTCTGTCCACTGGTAATCCTCTCACACACTTCACTGCCCCGTCTGTCTGTCTGTCTGTCTGTCTCTGTCTGTCTGTCTGTCTCTCTGTGTGTCTTCCTGTCTGTCTGTCTGTCTGTCTCTGTCTGTCTGTCTGTCTCTGTCTGTCTGTCTGTCTGTCTTCCTGTCTGTCTGTCTGTCTTCCTGTCTGTCTGTGTCTCTGTCTGTGTCTTCGTAGTGCTCGCAACAAACAAAGCTATAACTTCAATAGAAGGGCTGATCGATACTCGCAACGAGCAGACATCTTTGTGTGTGGTGCCAACTAAAACACTCAGGATATTAAATCACTCACACACACAGACACACAGACACACAAATACACAACCCCCCCCCCCCCACACACACACACGCACACACACATATTGATCTATAATGATTGATATCCATTGATTGATATCGTCTCTATTGATCTTGATATAGTCTCTCTCTCTCTCTCTCTCTCGTTTCAGTTCTTGTGCTCCCGAAGAACTTGCTCTTAATATTTTCATGATAGAAAAGCCCTGGAAGGGACTCCCCAGTTGGCACTGATCCAGCCACTCTGGTTGCCATTACAGCAGTTTGCTGGTTCTAATTTGACCTTTATCTTTTCAGGCTTCAACTAATTAATCTGTCTCCGGTAAGCCCAAGCACCGGCCAATCGGTGTCCTGTGAGGAGCTATTGGCAACAACATGGTTTAAGTGGGTGTGGACAACACAGAGAGGCGAATGTTGGCTCTGAACAATAAGAGGTTCGGGTGGAGGCTGCAGCAGCGTCACTAATATCACTGGAGAAAAACAGCACTGAAGGCTTTTCTCCATGGACAAGATGTCTTCCCTCTTCTCCCCGCGGTAAAGATATGATTGACAGATGGTTCAAGCAATCACTTGCCACCATTTCGTGTCTACACGTTTCCAAACAGTTTACTATGTCGGCTTCACAGGTGTGGGACAAACCATCTGCGGGTCATGTTAGTTCTCATTGGAGCTTTTCGTGGAAATATCTTGTGTGACATTATGTTGCTGATAATAAGCCTGAGTGGTTATCCATGGGAATAAGAAAAATACAAAAAGGTCTAGAAAAGCCCAGTCATTATTGTCTTTAAAAAAAACTATGTTAAAGAGCTTAATGGTATTTATGGACCCATTTAGTACAAGTTAAATGCTGATTATTAATTTCTTCTGACAAGCACAGACACAAAAGAAAATACAGGTCGGACCAATTTGATTGCTTCAAATTATCCATTGTATAAATAAATCTAACAACAGTAGTGGGGAGGAGGTAAAGCTTTATATCCCCTCTCCCTTTCAGAGGAAATCCAGAGAGGGACGCATCATAAGTTCTGAGCTAACAAGGTGTGTGTCATGCTGTGTAAAGCTCTCACAAATAGAGTGTGTGTTTATGCATTTATCCTTCGGCTGCTCTGACTCAGACTTTAAGGTGGAACTAACATCACTTATGGTATCACACGCTTGCTGTTAACATCCTTCTCCGAACAGATTTTTTCTGCAGCAGTTAGTCGTTCTAAATATAACAGGCCTGCATGGTCAAAGGTAAAAGCTTTCAAGAGAGCTACATTTTCTCTGATGGCTTGACTTCATGCAGCCTTTTGCACCATTTACGTTAAAATTTAAACATCACATTTTCAACCCGTCTGATGCCATTCAACAAGAACTCCCGATGACGTTATCCAACAGAGTATCATACAAGGAAGTCAAAGAACATCTTGACAAACAGATTCTGCATTCATGTAAAGAATCTGTAGGCAAAGGGTCAAGATTCTGGTTTCTGTTTGTAGTCGAGCAGTCGAGACTAATAATGCTCGAGCCAGAGTTGCCAGATAAGATTGCCAGTTTCCAGTTAAATCCCAGATGAAAACGTTCCCAATTCAATACAAAAAGATAGAAAACATTATAAGCATACAAAGCTTCATACATCAAATAACCAATAATAAATAATAACATGTGATAAATCCTCTATTGAAACCCACATAGAGTGTAATTAGACAAATAGGCTGGTAGGACAAAACTAAAACCTTTTATTTAAATGTTCTGTGTGTTATAGACTAACCGTTCATAATAATCCACAGTTGCAGCCTTAAAGCACACTACTTGTATCGGCGGTGAATACTGGCTTTACACTTTGAGCTGTGTAATTGGCCAATATGGACATCATTGTTAGGATAGCTGGCTGAATTTGACCAAACTACACTAATTAACGAATGTCTTATCTCCTCTGTTGACATAATTCAATACATCATCTGTAACAGTTCCTAAACTTACTGTAGCAAATAACATTAAATGTAATATTCTGTAATACTTCATATTTAAAATGTTATTAACAGAACACAAAATATAACTTTTAGCTATATCTCAAATGACCTTTATTCTCATCATCCTGTTTCTCACGGCAATAGTGCACATATTAATTGCTCACACATGAGCAGGAACCAGGGTGTGGGCACGACGGTAATGACATCATAACCAAATCATCACATCACGACCAGCGCCCACATTCTAATGATGTCACAGCACAGACAGCCAGTCCTGGACCAGCTCCAGAGGGGACAGGGAGCCAATCAACAGCAGCTGTTTAAAGGCTCATGACCCCGCCCACCCAGATAGGTAAGTTCTAAGTTGAAATTCAGTTTGCTCACACATTCTCACACACACACACACACACACACACGCACACACACACGTTCGGTATCAAAGCTGCGCTCATTGTTTGGTGCTAATTGTTTACATCTGCTGATCTTTGAAACGCTGCTTGATCTCCAGCTGATGAACAAATAATCAGTTGTGACTCTCTGATCTGGAGCAGATTCAAACGCATCTTGTAAATGGCTTAAAGCAGCTCACACACACAGAGAGTTCACAGAGGTAAAAGCACAACCCACAAGAGATTTGAAAACATATTCTGCTTAGAAATATAAAAATAACACAAACAAATCAAGCATAAACACAATTTTTTTTTGTTCTTCGTGTTTTGCATCTCTGTGTGCTTCGTCTTTGACAGCGGAGCAACTCGGTGTCAACTGAGAAGTAGCCGGTTTGATCTCTGAACGCGTCTATGTTTTTGAAGCGCCCTGAAGCAAGAGATGGAGCTTAACTCATTCTACGCTCATTGTCCAGTTAAAGCTTCCAATAAATGAGCAAAGTGATGAATGAATATTTTTTTTCCGTACCTTCGGCAGCCTCTCGGGGTCCCCAGGATGTCGAGGGATTACCTTCTGAAGCCTCTGGAAACCGTAGTCAATGGTTGGCTCATTCAATGCTGCAGAAGACAAAGAGACGGAGTAAAACATTTGGTTTAGTTGCAACACATGAAGGTCTCAACATCCAGGAGAAGTCTGGAGGGCAGTGCATCTTCAGTGGTCACCTAATGCCGCGCTCGTGGGTGTGACTGTAACTCCAACCAATAAAATAATCGCAAATATTCGACTCATCTCGCCTTTCTTTTATGACTCAGCAACCGTAGTCCGTTGGCTTAAACTCATGGAACCTTTGAGTAAAACAACACTGAGCATCCAGAGGGGCAGCGGAAACAAGTTGTAAACAAGCTGTAAACACACCAGGGGGTTGTTATCACCATTTAAGTTCATATGGCAAACTTGATACCAAATATTGCCTATCCAGCAGACCCAGAGCAACATTAACATTATTTTGGTCCAATATTCACTACCTTTTATCTCTGTTCTGGCCTCCACATCTCCTTTCTCAATTCCCGCCACATGAAGCTCGAGTGTAATTTTAGTCAGGAAGTTGATACTCTTGCATGCCTATGAATAGTTTATCCATCTTACATCTACCATTCACTTCTCACTCGTGCTCACTCATAATTTCATTGCTCTGGGCTGTCAACCCTGATATGAACTGTTTAAGAGTGATAAAAGAGGCGGTCACTAGGACTCTGCTGTTCGATACAACGTCGCAGTCCAACGACACGCACATGTTCAGAGATGGATAGACCTGGTGGAATAAGTAATGATTTCAAAAGCATCTGTATAATAATGACACTGCGGGTATAATTTAAAGGGTCTTAAAGAATGCTTAGTGGTCGCTTTAATGTTGCAATTATGTTCTTCGCGAGTCTTCATCCGATCATTATGTCAATCAAGTCGGGTTCTGAAAGGTCTGCTGTCAGTCAGAGTGATGGTTATAGTATCGTGTTGTTTCTTTCTCTGTTCTGAACATGTGTCTTCACCCCATTACTGAAGCTCCAATGCAAATGTTACTGCATGTGTACTGTGTGTGTGTGTGTGTGTGTGTGTGTGTGTGTGTGTGTGTTGTCCAAGTTTGCAGCTGGAGTGATATTTGGTACTTTCCACGTCCAACGCTGATAAATTACTTGCAGCTGAATGTATTATGTGTTGTTTTCTAGTTTCTTTTAGCATGTGTGTGTGTGTGTGTGTGCATGTGTTTCATATATATGTCGGTTTTATTATCACATCCAAGTTACCCACACAAACTAAATTGTGATCTGTAAAAATAGCAGATGTTTAAATGTCATGAACAATACTTTCTTCACTACTTCCTCCACTCTTAATTCTGGACACATTATGATTCAAATATGATAATTACATCACCATGATTGGTCTGGAGGAGTTAGGTCGAGGAGAACAGAGGAGAAAGGGAAGTAAGGGCTAACTGGGGAATACAAATAGACTACAAATACAATTCTGCTGAGTGAAGAGGTGAGGAGATATAAAGGAGAGGAGAAGAGATCATTTCTGAAACCATCCAAGAAAGAAAAAGAAAACTAAACTCAGATGAGAAAAACAAAACTACAAAAACAGATGCCTAACAGTCGGCGGGATATCAGCTGTCAGAATTTACTGCCAGTGTCAGATCCACACGCTCTGGTAATCTCTGGAGACGCTTAACCGATGCCAACTTTAATATAACACACACACACACATACACACATACACACAGACACACACACACACACACACACACACACACACACACACACACACACCAGGATGACCAAGAGTAGTTTCAATTGCCTTAGGCCTAACGTTTCTCCAACCGACTCGTTATTAATAGAACAATACGCTCCTTAAATCATTCGATGGTCTGTGAATGTGTGTCTGTGTGTGTGTGTATGTGTGTGTGTGTGTGTAGTTTGAAGAAGACAAAAGGTCAGGTTTCTCCAATGATTCCTTTGGTGGTTTCTTTTTGCACATAAACAGAATTAGTGTGAATGCAGCAAAAGTCATTCAATTGATGACAGTGTACGGCACCAGCAGCACGGTGCCTGTACCACAGAACAATGGTCACACTGAAACACGCAAACACCAAATACATGTACACTGTTACACGTGTACAATGTTACACATGTAAGACATCCCAGTGACGCAGTTTGAGATGTACGACTCTGGCTGAAAACTCCCAGAGAAGATATCAAGTCCACCGACATCCAACCTCAACGGCCAAAAGTGTTTTCTAGTATATCTATGAACACCTTTCCAATTTGTAAACATTTCCCAAAGCAGCTCTTCAGAGCGATCCCATGCTTAAAGTCTCAACACAATATTCACATTTTAACATTTCTTATTTTCCTGCAAATTTTGCTTAAAATGTCCACAGATATGTCGTCACGACATCCGGAACATCGAACGAAGACACTTGAACCTAAAAACCCTCATGTTCTCCTCTATCGCCCCCCCCCACCTCCCCCTCCCCAGCCTCCATTTCTACTGCTCTGTCTCCTCCCCCCTTCTTCTTAACTACACCTTCTGCCACTTTCATCCATCCAGTCCTCCATCACTCTCCCTCCAGCCTGGCTCTTCCTCCCAGAGTCCAGAGCTGCCCACAGATCAATACTCATAGAAGTTTCATGAGGACAGACCCCCCACTCCTGTTTCACAATAAAACGTGAACAGAAGGAGGCAGAGAGAAGAAAAGTAGAGAGGGAAGGTGCACACACACACACACACACAAAAGCATGCTGCATGTCAATTTTGTATGTGCTTTTGTTATCTCGTAAGGTGACGTTTTTCTAGTTATCTTTTAATAGGGTTTAAAAAAAAGAGAGCAACTGTGGCTAAAGGAGAAAAAACAAGGGTGAAGCTGGGGGGGGGGGGGATGAAAGGACTGTGCTGATGTAAGAAGAGAAGAAGAGGTGGAGGAGAGGAGGTGTGCTGAGATCGATTCTCTGGCCAGCCAGCAGTTCAATACCACTGAATTATTGCTTCATTCTTCCCCTTATGAGATGAGATCTCTCTCTCTCTCTGGCTCCACTGTAGTGACTTGCTGTGTGTTCGTCTATGTGTGTATGTACATGTGTGTATCTGCATGTGTGTATCAGTACATGTGTGATCCACTTATGAGCAGATCAATAATTTACAATCTGGTTTTAAAAGTCCACCTTTCTGTCTCTCTTTTTTATGTCTCTCTTTTTCTTTTTTACTCTCTTATATTTCCCATTTTCTGTGTCTGCAAAATGAACTTTAAATTGTTTATAAAAGTGAGAAAGGTGTAAAATTATGGCCTATTTAGCTTTCACTAAAAGTTTCTTCTTTACAGATGTGATATTCATTTTCTCATGCAGCTGCATTGACAACAAATCAGCTTGTGTGTGTGTGTGTGTGTGTGTGTGTGTGTGTGCGTGTATGCACGTTGTGTAAGCATGTGTCACGTCTGTGTGTGCGAGAGTATTTATTGATTGTCACTTTGTACCATTGTATTTTTATCGGAGTGTGTGATGTTGAGAATGCTAATTTTTCCCACCAGGGCGTTGAAGCCGCCATACGGCACTCTGGGTACATGTGTGGTTGTGTGGGTGTGTATGCAGTAGACCATCTGTTTACCAGACTACTCACCATCTTTCCCTCATATCTCTCTGATTTACAATTACTTTCAACTTCTGCCCCCGTTTGAAAGTGTGTGTGGTAAGACACGACCCGATGCAAGGGTGGCTTTGTGTGTGTGTGTTTAAGTTGTGCGTTGTTGCACACTCGCGTGTGCGTGCGCTCGCGAGTGTGTTTAATTGCTCGCTCCTTACACCCAGAGGCGACCGCGGCTAAGAACCACTGCGAAACCTCAACAGCCAATCGGCTTCAACCGCCGTGACCTTTCACAAGCGACTTCCAGAGAGAAGTCGACCTTGAGGCGGGGTCAAGCAACCGCAGGAACGGATCACGTTTCCTGGGTCGCATGTTGAAGCGATCAGCCAATGGGGAGGTCAAGGGGGGTCATCTCCGCCCAATAGGAGATGCAGTTAGACACCAGACGGACCAATTACCAGCCGGCTAGCCTCAGGGTCAGACCGAAATGTTCTGACTGAAAACCATTGAAGGAGGACGAAAAGAAACTACAGACCAGCGACACATAGCACACCTCTCACTGCCCATTTCAGAAACATGCGTTGACTTGTTTCAGTCTTTTAAACTTCATCAAGATATTTAAAACAAAATCAATATTCTGCGTCTGTTTGATTTCACTCATTTAACTTGTTTTATCAGCTCTGTCCAGAAAGACTATCCTGGGGTCCGTGTTCTCACGTTTGACATTGTTGAATGAGTTCCTTTCGGTGGAGCTATGTTCTTTGTCTCATCAGCCAAATTGCTCAACATTTTCTTCCCTGCTTTCCCTTTTCTGTTGTTGCATTTTAGAATATCATTCTTGCCGTGCTACTTGAAGGCCACTGACTCAATTCTAAAGCTGAAGCTTGAAACACAAAACTCGTCCCTTTCTTTAGCTTTTTTTTAGGAGATATTAAAGTGTCCGTGACTTGACGACAACATAAAAAGTGACAATTTATTCATGGTGAGTTTTTTCATGTCTATTGATCAGGTTTAAATCTTCATCTTTATCGTTTGGTCATTAAATGTCACTAAAAAATTCATACAGCAGCTGTTTTTCTTTTCTGTCTTTTCTCTCTGGGAATGACGTCATTGTTACGATGTGATGGAGCCATGTTGAGCGGATCGATACCAGACATCACATCACCTCCATCCATCGCCACATTCATGTGCGAGCCAAATGAGCACACACACATACACACACACTCACACACACACACACACACACACACACACACACACACACACACACAGACACACACTGCATTTCTCTCCATTTCTTCCTTGACTGAGATTAGCAGGAAAGCGCTCACTCCAGTCAGAAATTACACACTTTTTTTCAAAGATTGTGTGAGTGCTTGTGTGTGTGTGTGTGTTTGTGTGTGTGTTAGTAAACTGGGTGTTCTGGATGATTTCCCTAATAGTTTCAGTATGGAGAGCTATAAAGAGCAGACTGTTTAATTGTAGCTGGAGTTAACGAGGCTCTGATTATGGCAGCATTCTAACGAGTGTGTGTCGTTAATGTTGACTAATCTGCAGTCATTAGTTCACCGCTGTCTGGCCGGAGAGTGAACTGCAACTCATATATGCACACAAACATGTATACAACAATGACTTAAGTATTAAAATGTAATAGATACTTATATGAAGAGCATGTGCATGTGTTTTGGGATGTGCGGTGGACCTACCTGTGTATATGAACCTTCCTGGTGTGCCTTTGCAGAACTGTTTGGACTTGTAAGACAGAGTGACCTCAACGACCCCGGGGATGTGTCTGGGAGGCGTCTGCACCCGGATGGCATGTGGCGTAATCAACTGGAGAAGGAAGGAAAGGGCAGACCAAGAGTTAGGACACAAAAACACATCACCTGACTCTCTGCGTCAGAAGAGAGCAACTGGTGAGTTGTTACAAACTCACTACTATCACTAACTGACTTTGAGAGTTTCTTCTTGTTTTGGTGTCGCTAGAATTATTCTTTTTTATTTCGTGGGAGAATGAGATACCTATTAAAATGTTATGTATAGATATGTATTAGTTGGAATCCTGTTAATAGACATATAATGTTAGGCTTTCTGATATTGTTGTGGATTTGAATGTGTTACTGGACCTTTGACCTACAACAGTGTCTTTCAATCTCAGTATTGTAACAAATGTTGGGCATGCCACAAAAAATTAATTTTTTCCAGCATCTATGTTGGCAAAATAAAACATGATATTGAACTGTATGTGACAAATCCTAACTTGTTAGGATCACATTTTAATAGATTCCTTTTCAAAAATTGTTTTTATTATCTGGCCCAATGTTTGAACAATCTGCAGGTATAGAGGAAGAGCTGCAGAGCAACAGAACTTGGCAAACATATAATCGCTTTACAAACTGTTTCCTACGGAATCAATAATCAGGTTGAGTAAAAATTAAACATTTGGCTGGCTAAAATCCATTAGAAGCCAGTCTGAGGAACGCCAAGAGAGCTGAGTCAGTTAGAACTGAACTGAGACTCAGTACACATGTTGGTGTGTGTAAGTGTGGCTCTCAATACTGTAAACAAACCCCACAGCTCTTAACACACACACACACACACACACGTATGCCAGCATATACGCACACACACTGGGTGTTGTTGTTGGAAGCCAGCCATGGTTGCTCGGCGCTCACGGTGAGTGGAGTCAGAAGACAAATAAACATTCTGTGGAGGAGTTGTGCTGGCAAAAAGTACGACAGTGAGCTCTGTATGTGCGTGTGTGTGTGTGTGTGTGTGTTTGTGTGGTTTTTTTTGTGAGCATTTAGCCAAAGGCTATCAGAATGTGCTGATTTGATCGGTATTCCAGAGAAAGGGAGCGAGGGAGTGGTGGAAGGTAGAGATGGGCGGCGGTTGCTCGTTGGCGGGGACTCATTAGCGAGGCAAACCTCATTTAGACAAACATTCAAGCACAAACATTCACAGGATCACGAGCAGTTAAGAGCCCGACCATGAGGAAAAGTATGTTTTCATATTGAATTACTTCCAACGTCCGATGGCAAAAGCACACAGTCGAGGGGCTGAAACAACATCGAGACAGGATGATGATTGCTGGAAAACTGACCTCGCTCCAAACCAGCATGGTACCGAAGATGACTTGGAGACCATCGAAGAAGTTGTCTCCGATGATGATGACGGTAGCGCCCCCCGTGGTCCACCCCTCACTGGGGCTGATGGCTTTAATGCAAGGAGCTGCTCCTGGTGGGATGGGAGGAAAACAAATATGAAAAGACTGTTTCAATCTGAAATCAACATCCACTCTGGACATGTACAGGGTTAAGTGTCGGGAAAAGCATTTGTTAAGGACACTCCTGACCTTTAGGAGGGATTTGACCCATTCAACCCACTGATTGAAAGACGGACCTGCTAACCACTGACCCATAGTCGCCCTAGTAAAACAAATATGAAAAGACTGTTTCAATCTGAAATCAACATCCACTCTGGACATGTACAACTTGACTCAACAAGCTGTGGCTGTAGGGAAAAAGCATTTGTTTCATTTAACCCTCCTGTTACCTTTAGGGTCAATTTGACCCCAGGCTGTTTTTCACTGTGTCAAACATATAAGAAATATCAACTTTTTTATATATTTAAAGGGCTATTTAGGTAGTCAACAAACAAACATAAAGTACCTCACACTTAAACTTGGGAAACAATATTAATTCTAATAATTTTCTGGAGGTTTTAATTGCTGGGGTCAAATTGACCCCAGGGGTAAAATATGTGAGTAAATGTGAAGGTAACAGGAGGGTTAAAGACAACTCAGTCTCTAAACAGGGATGTAAATCTGGCTTGAAGCCTTAATGTCCCTTTTGGATCTGCACCTCATATTTCTTCATGCTTACACCCTTGGCTTTTGGCTGTGGTCCAGATCACCACACCACACACTCACTCTCTGAACACACTGTAGATTCAAAGACTGAGTCCTTCTCAATGGGCTCTTCAGTAGTGAGTTTGTCCCTGTAAATGTGTCCGCCGAGCGGAACGAGAGAACATACAAAGCAAATAACTCCTGATTTTTTAGCTTCTTTTATTTTTTATTTTAAACCACCATTCATTCAGTTTTTGAAGAGTTGGGACACAACTGAATTTAACTAACTTTCATGAAAATGAGAACACTGAAACTCTATTCGTTTGGACCATGAGACACAGTTCAAAGCTTGAGTGTTTAGTTCTTCGCTGACATCGTTGTCAAGAACAAAAAACTGATGTTTCCCTGAGGCCTTGAGCCGTAGATGTGCCGCTAAAGACAAAAGATTTACGTAACTTCTTAAAGTAAAAAGTAACTTATTTTCTTTCTGGTAAAAGCATTCATGTTTTCTAATACATTTACTTACTTCAAATGCATTATGATCCTCAGCTATCCTTTAGAGGGGACCTGTGCTGTTTAATTACTGTTTTTGTAATCCAAAAGCCCGACTGGCATGAGATTATGGCGATTCATTTTTAAACTAATGATATGACATGGATAAAAACACACACAGGAGGTGTGGTATCATAATACCTCAAACTGAATGGATACATTCAGCTGTCACTTTGGGATCCAATTCCATATCGCATCTATAAAACCTCATCTGTCAAAAAACAACTCTCCTCAAAGTGTGTGTGTGTGTGTGTGTGTGACTATCGGCATCATCTGAATTACAACAATGTCCTTTAATCTGGGTTTGTTTGTAAAAAAGAATCATAATGATATTAGACCTAGCAACACACACACACACACACACATATAGAGTATTACACCAAGCGTTTTGTGTGTGTGTGTGTGTGTGTGTGTGTAGTGGGTTGGATTAGCCAGATGGAGGGGCAGGAATCACCTGATAGGATTAAACCATCAACCATCTGGTGTCCATGCTGCTTACACTCACACACATTCATGCCCAGACACGGACAAACATACACACTCCTGTTACCGTGTTCGAGGTAAGACGGCGTTCCTTCCACGGGATCGAGTCTGCGGGCCCGTCGGCCATGTTTGGAGTTGTTGTGGACAAACATGTTGTCGGAGACCGACAGGACATGTCCCTCCACACTCACCGTAGTCGACACCACCACCTGGCGAGAAGCACGAGACGGGACAGGGTGGGGGGGTCAGGAGCGATGAGATCAAAGTGAAGCGGGTTGGGTGAGGCAGGAGGAAGAAGGGAGAGCGTGGACAAAGAGGCAGAGGGAAAGAAGAAGAGAAAGAATGAGGCGTTACAAAGTGTAGAGATCATTGCACGCAGGAGTTAAAAGCGTGAAACTGGGAAAAGCTCCTGAAATGTGACCCGTTATCACTGCTATTACCATCACAATCAACCCACACTAAGTAACTCTGCGGCTGTGTGTGTGTGTGTGTGTGTGTGTGTGGTGTCTATCCTCCTCTGTTCAATAGTTCCTGATGGGTCCAGCCCTTAATTATCTCCTAGGGAAACAGAGCTGTCTTCTCTGGTTCCACTACAATAGAGCAGCACAATTAGAGGCACAGATACTGTCACACACTCGCTACCGAACGACTCTCTCTATGCTATTTCTCTCTCTCACACACACACGCACTCTCACACACACTCTCTCTCTCACACATGCACACACACACACACGTGCCATGGTAATAAATCTATCGGTATCTTTTGGGCGTCCAATATCTCCACTCAGTCTCAAGTGGTGTCTTCCTGATTGTGTGGCGGCTGTGAAGATAAGGACATAATATAGACCACAGAGCCTTAAATCTCATTCACAACCCCACAACATGCCGTCTTTATTGTTTTCCTTTCTTCCCTTCTTCCTTTCTTTGTTTCTTTGTTTGTTTGTTTCTCTCAAGTTGCTCTTTCTCCTTCGTTCCCTTCTATCGTTCTCTATCCAACGCTCTCCTCTCGGTCTCTCGGCATTGTGTGTATATTATTGTTCTGACTCGTCAGGGTCAGGATCTCATGTTTCCTGTAAAGGCGCCGATAGCTAATTTACTTGCACAGAAACACACACACACACACACACACATTCATGTGTTGCAATAACCATAAGTTATGTGAGTTATTATGTGTTAAGTCCACGGAAAAAAACCCAGGGAGAATAGAGGGAGACGGAGGCGGAGGACATGCACACAATGAGATGTTGAGAGTACAGAAGTGTTTCTACCTGGAACCTCCGCATGTCTCGTGGGTTTCCTGCGTTCTTTAGACAGTTCTGGTTGCACTTGAGGAAAAACTTGAGGAAGAATCTGTAGAGACAGAGAGACAATGTGTGAGGTTAACACTAAACCACTGCTTTGCTTCAGGATATAACTATTCAAAGTCAGTGTTCAACATACAGCGCAGACAGAACCCTTAATATGGAAATTCATATTTCATACTGGTGGAAAGTCTAAATGAATTTTCTTGTGGATGTGTGGAGCATGTTTTTTGGACTTAAATCCACAGCAACTGAGACTGCTTTGAGATGCCACATAAAGGTGCTGGGTAAACATACAGAAAGGCAAATAAAGCAGCACACTCCAGGAGTAAAACGAAAGAGTTCTTCATCTTAAGTTTGGCCTCCAGTTTTGTGAATCCAAACACCAACATACTGGACTTCCAAAGACCATCCTGCCTTTGTCTTTCCTCATCCTCAGTGATTTATAGCAACATGTGAAGGCCTACTTTAACTATATTTGGATTATGGCTCTATAACTTGCTTATTAACCCTTGTGTTGCCTTAGGGTCATTTTGACCCGATTCAATGTTTAACCCTCCTGTTACCTTTATATTTACTAACATATTTTACCCTTTGGGTTAAATTTGACGCCAGCAATTAAAACCTCCAGAAAATTATTAGAATTAATATTGTTTTCCAAGTTTAAGTGTGAGGCACTTTATGTTTGTTTGTTGACTACCGAAAGAACACCGACATTAAACATTTAATTAACCCTAAGGCGGTGGGAGGGTGTAATATTGATTCGGGTCAAATTGACCCTAAGGCAACACAAGGGTTAAGATTCATAAACAATTTTTTCTTAAACTCTCAACATGTGAACAGATAGATTTTAAAATAAATCGTACAGTAAGAGTTTGAGGAATTGGCAACTACTTCTTGGCCCTTGGTTGCCAGCAGTGGCAAACACTTTTTAACATACACAAAGCGGTGGTCGCAAACAGCAAAACCTGCACCAACAAACATAGTTATTTAAGATATTTGTTTGCCTTGCTTCTACATAAATATTGCTGTAACAATCTGAACTGGAACCAGACAACGCTGCACATGTTGGTGCGTTTATTTGCGTGTGCACTGGATCTGTTTGAGAGGCAATGGTGACCCATATGAAGCTGTTCGACTGGACCAAAAGGTTTGACTCTCCCCCCGTCAACATCAAAAACAAACAACTGAAACAACTAACAAAGAACCTGATGAACCTGATCTAAAAACAAGAAGTAATGTACACATCCTACTTTCATTATTGAGCTGACATTTAACTGCATGGTATTGGCGGCTGTAGCTCAGTGGGGTAAGGGGGTCGTCCTGCAACCCCAAGGTTGTCGGTTTGATCCCCGCTCTCCCCATTAGTTACAAGTCAAAGTATCCATGAGCAAGGCACTGAACCCCCAGTTGCTCCCGGGGCGCATCGCTGCAGCCCACTGCTCCTTAATAACTCAGGATGGGTTAAATGCAGAGAATACATTTCGTTGCCTCTGTGCAATGACAATGAATTAAATCCAATTAATTACTCAAAAAATAAGGTCACTAAAAATGGCAACCATATTTTCAGTAAATTAAACTAATGCAATCCTTGTCACTTTCATAACACCATGTTCACTCGTGATCTTTACTAAATCACAATCTGATTTGGATTCAAATCAGCCAATTTCTTTCCAAAAGGTGACATGTTTGCATGCATGCAAATCATTAAGGAAAGGGGGAACCGAGTTGACATTGGGTGTTCGAAACAGGACCATATGTCATGAATCTATATTACAGAATAAATCAAACACACAGATGGCCATCAACAGCTAACAAACACATCCAGGTTGTGTTTTGGTGTGAGCCAGCTGGCCAACCTGGCAGAAGCAACACGGCACACTCACACAACAACACACACACACACACACACACGTTTGCATGTACATTCGTGTTTGTTACATCTGGTTGTGTGTAACAACTCGATAAAAGAGACGCAACTTCACACGCAAGCCAGCGTCTCTTCTGCATTATAAACACTCGGTCTACTTTCTAAGAGGTGAACCATGAAGTCCCTGTGATGTCACACATTGGTTACTGGTTGAAAAAGCCTTAAGCCTTGTAGTTTGGCATTTTATATGTCCCCATCTGGTTTTTCAGAACCAGAAGTGACATCAGGCGTGGAGCCAAGTTCAACCAACCTGTCAATCACAAGTTTGCCCCGCCCTAAAGCACACCCCTCTTTTTTCGTCTATTTTACTCTAAATGGGACCATCAATGTATTTAATGAACATCATGCTGGATTGAAAAAGATGGAACGAGTGATTAAGACCATCCACACATGTATCATGTTTACTGATTTTCTCATAGACTTCTATACATTCTGACTTCTCTTTACAACCAGAGGATTCATCCCCCTGATGGCAATTAGAAAGAATGCAAGTTTATGTCACTTCCACATTGGCTTCAATTTTAAGAACCCAAGTTTTCCACCCGGTACAAAGCATCGCAGCCGAGACACCGCATGGATACACACTTCTCTCCGTCGCAACAAAACATTTATATTAGTAAGTTACACCCAAACAATGATAATCTATTATAATGGGTTTCATCACATTGTGTCCACTGCCTGTATTTATCTTGACATAGTTAAACTCCATACTTTTCATAATTTGAACTTTTCACAAGTCTTGTATCACCACCATTCCCTCGTGGCTGCTCCGCTGCTCAAGGGATGACAGCCTTTGTACCGGACGTTCACAACGAAGCAGGGGTGTGCGCTTGTGTGTGTGTGTGTGTGTGTGTGAGTGCAAACATGTACTCCACATGTGAGTGTATGTGTGTGTGTGACGGTGCAGCACAGCCCAGTGGCAGGTCTGAGTGTAAAACTCTGCGTTAACGAGCTCAGGCGTCGTTAGAATCCGGCGCTGGGATTCTGCATGCCTAATTATCTTGACCCCTCACCCCTGGGTGACAGCCTATCACAGTGTAGGACAGCCACGGTGACCCCAACTGACCTCCCACTGTCTCGTCCTTCTCAAAACACTAGCACAGCGTTAATACGAGCACCTCAGCTGACCCACCGCTGTGCATTTCTGTATAAAGGAGGTGGTTGGGAGGCGCACACACTCCTCCACTTATTTTCCTGAAAGATGAAAAGACTAAAGCTGTGGTGTAACAAGTGTTAGGATCTTTGAGAAATAATGCTTTATGAAAAAACATTCCTGTATTAAAAAAACATTTTAAACAGTGAAATATAAGAAAGCACAAATGTAAAAGAATTTAATCTGAAATACAACATTTAGACTTTTATTGTTTCAGCTGGTGTCATAGATTCAACTTGTTATTTAAATCAAAAATGTATTGGAATCAAATTATGAAGAAGCACAAAAAGGACACCGATCTCAACAAGCATCTCAGATACTGGCAACTAGAAGTCTACATTCATTTACAGTTTCATTGTCAATGTCATTTAAAAAACTGCTGGCCTCAATTGGTTAAAATATGTTCCACATTGTGTGATAGACAGATTTAAAATCGGGAATGGAGCGATCACTGCTTTTGGATCAATACAGTCAGTATCGGAAAATAAAAAGTTCAAATGCCGACGTGACTCCTTTATGTGCAGTGCTTTGAGTGTAGACACTTCTTTACAGCCTCTGCTCTGTGGTCACTGTAACCCTGTTTCTGCAAAGGTCAAAAGGGATCTGTCTCTAATGCTGCACCACTGAGAAAAATGTCTTGAAACATCACCTAAATCCTCATAACAATGTCATCTGACCCATCAATTTAACAATACCAATCAGCGTAGTTCCACTTCAACTAATTACTGTCTTTCATTGTCTTATCTCCCTGGTGATCTGATGATATGGCTTGTTATTTTTCATTTCACCGCCTAATGCTTGACTCTCCGTATTCTCTCATTGATTGCCAGCAGAACATATTTTACATTTTAATGCAGTATGTGTTCGTTCCTCTTCCCCCTTTACTTGACCCCATCTGGCCTAATCAACTCTACAAAAAGGCCCTGCAGCTACACACACGCAGGCACACACACACGTACACCTTGTGTGAATTGATTGGCTGGTCCAGTCACTGGTCGTTAAGAGGCCTCCAATTAAACCGGGCAAT